>NW_026892998.1:0-74252 GCF_033815535.1 Pezoporus flaviventris
TTATGGGGACCCTATGGGGGCCTATGGGAGCCCTATAGGGGACCTATGGGGACCTATGGGGCCCTATGGGGCTCTATGGGGACCCTATGGGGCCCTATGGGGGACCTATGGGGGACCTATGGGGACCTATGGGGCCCTATGGGGGCCCTATGGGGACCCTATGGGGACCCTATGGGGGCCTATGGGGACCTATGGGGCTCTATGGAGGACCTATGGGGGCCTATGGGGGACCTATGGGGGCCTATGGGGACCTATGGGGGACCTATGGGGCTCTATGGGGACCCTATGGGGGCCTATGGGGGACCTATGGGGGCATATGGGGCTCTATGGGGCCCAATGGCTCCATATCCCATTGGCTCCACCATATCCCAATGGATCCTCTTCCCAATGGATCCCCCATATCCCAATGGATCCCCTTCCCATTGGCTGCCCCATATCCCAATGGATCCTCTTCCCAATGGATCCATATCCCAATGGATCCTCTTCCCATTGGCTCCCCCATATCCCAATGGATCCTCTTCCCATTGGCTCCCCCATATCCCAATGGATCCTCTTCCCAATAGATCCCCCATATCCCAATGGATCCCCTTCCCGTTGGCTCCCCATATCCCAATGGATCCTCTTCCCAATAGATCCCCCATATCCCAATGGATCCTTTTCCCATTGGCTCCCCCATATCCCAATGGATCCCCCATATCCCATTGGCTCCATATCCCAATGGATCCCCTTCCCAATGGATCCATATCCCAATGGATCCTTTTCCCATTGGCTCTACCATATCCCAATGGATCCATATCCCATTGGCTCCATATCCCATTGGCTCCCCCATATCCCAATGGATCCTCTTCCCAATGGATCCCCCATATCCCATTGGCTCCATATCCCATTGGCTCCCCCATATCCCAATGGATCCCCTTCCCATTGGCTGCCCCATATCCCAATGGATCCTCTTCCCATTGGCTCCCCCATATCCCAATGGATCCTCTTCCCAATGGATCCCCCATATCCCATTGGCTCCATATCCCATTGGCTCCCCCATATCCCAATGGATCCTCTTCCCATTGGCTCCACCATATCCCAATGGATCCTCTTCCCAATGGATCCTCTTCCCATTGGCTCCCCCATATCCCATTGGCTCCATATCCCAATGGATCCCCTTCCCAATGGATCCATATCCCATTGGCTCCATATCCCATTGGCTCCATATCCCATTGGCTCCACCATATCCCAATGGATCCTCTTCCCAATGGATCCCCCATATCCCATTGGCTCCATATCCCAATGAATCCTCTTCCCATTGGCTCTACCATATCCCATTGGCTCCACCATATCCCAATGGATCCTCTTCCCAATGGATCCCCCATATCCCATTGGCTCCATATCCCAATGAATCCTCTTCCCATTGGCTCCACCATATCCCAATGGCTCCACCATATCCCAATGGATCCTCTTCCCAATGGATCCCCCATATCCCATTGGCTCCATATCCCAATGAATCCTCTTCCCATTGGCTCCACCATATCCCATTGGCTCCATATCCCATCGACTCCCCCATATCCCAATGGATCCTCTTCCCATTGGCTCCCCACATCCCATCGACTCCCCCACATCCCATCGACTCCCCCACATCCCACCAACTCCTCTTCCCATTGGCTCCCCCATACCCCCCCCCCCACCCCATATTCCCCCTCCTCTGCCCCACAGGTCCCTTCCCATTGGATTTCTCCATCATGGCGCTGCTGCGGCCCCATAGCGGGCCCCACACCTTCCTCCTCTCCCTCTACGACGGCGCCGGGCGGCGACAACTGGGGCTGCACTTGGGGGGCGCCCCACTTTTGGTGTACGAGGAAAAAGGGGGCTGGGGGGGAAGGGACGACCCCCCCCAAATTTTACCCCTTCTCCAGCCCCACGGAGACCCCGTTTTCCGCCGCTTCCGACTCGCCGACGGCAAGTGGGTGTCAGCGGCCAATGGGAACGAGGCTTTCCGAAGGGGGGCGGACCAATGGGGAGGGGGGTTGTTGAGTGGGGGTCAATGGGGAGGTCTCCATTCTATGGGTCCCAATGGGGTTGTCTTCATCCTATGGGTCTCAATGGGGTTGTCTCCATCCTATGGGTCTCAATGGGGAGGTCTCCATCCTATGGGTCCCAATGGGGATGTCTCCATCCTATGGGTCTCAATGGGGTTGTCTCCATTCTATGGGTCCCAATGGGGTTGTCTTCATCCTATGGGTCTCAATGGGGTTGTCTCCATTCTATGGGTCTCAATGGGGTTGTCTCCATCCTATGGGTCCCAATGGGGTTGTCTCCATTCTATGGGTCTCAATGGGGAGGTCTCCATCCTATGGGTCCCAATGGGGATGTCTCCATCCTATGGGTCTCAATGGGGATGTCTCCATCCTATGGGTCTCAATGGGGTTGTCTCCATCCTATGGGTCTCAATGGGGATATCTCCATCCTATGGGTCTCAATGGGGTTGTCTCCATCCTATGGGTCTCAATGGGGAGGTCTCCATCCTATGGGTCCCAATGGGGTTGTCTCCATTCTATGGGTCTCAATGGGGTTGTCTCCATCCTATGGGTCCCAATGGGGTTGTCTCCATTCTATGGGTCTCAATGGGGAGGTCTCCATCCTATGGGTCTCAATGGGGTTGTCTCCATCCTATGGGTCTCAATGGGGATATCTCCATCCTATGGGTCTCAATGGGGTTGTCTCCATCCTATGGGTCTCAATGGGAGGTCTCCATCCTATGGGTCTCAATGGGGAGGTCTCCATCCTATGGGTCCCAATGGGGTTGTCTCCATCCTATGGGTCCCAATGGGGTTGTGTCCGTTCTATGGGTCCCAATGGGGAGGTCTCCATCCTATGGGTCCCAATGGGGAGGTCTCCATCCTATGGGTCCCAATGGGGATGTCCGCATTCTATGGGTCCCAATGGGGATGTCTCCATCCTATGGGTCTCAATGGGGATGTCCCCGTTCTATGGGTCCCAATGGGGATGTCCCTGTTCTATGGGTCCCAATGGGGATGTCTCCATCCTATGGGTCTCAATGGGGATGTCCCCGTTCTATGGGTCCCAATGGGGATGTCTCCATCCTATGGGTCCCAATGGGGATGTCTCCATTCTATGGGTCTCAATGGGGATGTCTCCAGTCTATGGGACCAATGGGGATGTCTCCATCCTATGGGTCTCAATGGGGTTGTCTCCATCCTATGGGTCTCAATGGGGTTGTCTCCATTCTATGGGTCCCAATGGGGATGTCTCCATTCTATGGGTCTCAATGGGGATGTCTCCATCCTATGGGTCCCAATGGGGATATCTCCATCCTATGGGTCCCAATGGGGATGTCTCCATCCTATGGGTCCCAATGGGGAGGTCTCCATCCTATGGGTCCCAATGGGGAGGTCTCCATCCTATGGGTCTCAATGGGGAGGTCTCCATCCTATGGGTCTCAATGGGATGTCTCCATCCTATGGGTCCCAATGGGGATATCTCCATCCTATGGGTCCCAATGGGGATGTCTCCATCCTATGGGTCCCAATGGGGAGGTCTCCATCCTATGGGTCCCAATGGGGAGGTCTCCATCCTATGGGTCTCAATGGGGAGGTCTCCATCCTATGGGTCCCAATGGGGTTGTCTCCATCCTATGGGTCCCAATGGGGTTGTGTCCGTTCTATGGGTCCCAATGGGGAGGTCTCCATCCTATGGGTCCCAATGGGGATGTCTCCATCCTATGGGTCCCAATGGGGTTGTCTCCATCCTATGGGTCCCAATGGGGTTGTGTCCGTTCTATGGGTCCCAATGGGGAGGTCTCCATCCTATGGGTCTCAATGGGGCTGCCCCCCCGCCCCATGTGTCCCCATAGATGGCATCACGTGGCCTGGAGCATCCGGGGCCGCTCGGTCACCCTGGTTGTGGATTGCGTCCATCGGGACACGCGGATCCTGCCCCATAGCGTCGGCGCCTCCATTGACTCCCATGGGGTCACCGTGTTCGGGACCCACAGCCCGGGGGAGGAGGGCTTCCAGGTGGGGAGAACCCGGATTCCAAACAGTTCGCCCCATATTTCACCCCATTTCACCCCATTTCGCCCCATTTCACCCCATTTCACCCTATTTCACCCCATATTTCACCTTTTTCACCCCATCTTTCCCCCCATATTTCCCCTGTTTCACCCCATTTCTCCCCGTTTCTCCCCATAGGGGGACATCCAACAACTGCTCATCTCCGATGACCCCCAAGCGGCCTTCGACTACTGCGAGCTCTATGGGCCCCACTGCGACCCACAGGGCCAGGAACGAGGGCGGCAGCGCCGGGAGGTGGGAATGGAATGGGATTGGGATGGGATTGGGTTGGGTTGGGTTGGGTTGGGTTGGGTTGAGTTGGGTTGAGTTGGGTTGGGTTGGGTTGGGTTGGGGTCGGGTTGGGATGGGTTGGGGTTGGGTTGGGTTGGGATGGGTTGGGTTGGGTTGGGTTGGGATGGGTTGGGATGGGTTGGGTTGGGTTGGGATGGGTTGGGTTGGGTTGGGTTGGGTTGAGTTGGGTTGGGTTGGGATGGGTTGGGTTGGGTTGGGTTGGGTTGGGATGGGTTGGGTTGGGTTGGGATGGGTTGGGTTGGGGTTGGGATGGGTTGAGTTGGGTTGGGTTGGGTTGGGTTGGGATGGGTTGGGTTGGGTTGGGTTGGGATGGGTTGGGTTGGGTTGGGATGGGTTGGGTTGGGTTGGGTTGGGTTGGGTTGGGATGGGTTGGGTTGGGTTGGGATGGGTTGGGTTGGGTTGGGGTTGGGTTGGAATGGGTTGGGTTGGGTTGGGTTGGGATGGGTTGGGTTGGGTTGGGTTGGGTTGAGTTGGGTTGGGTTGGGTTGGGTTGGGATGGGTTGGGTTGAGTTGGGTTGGGTTGGGTTGGGATGGGTTGGGTTGGGTTGGGTTGGGTTGGGATGGGTTGGGTTGAGTTGGGTTGGGTTGGGTTGGGTTGGGATGGGTTGGGTTGGGTTGGGTTGGGATGGGTTGGGTTGGGTTGGGATGGGTTGGGTTGGGTTGAGTTGGGATGGGTTGGGGTTGGGTTGGGTTGGGTTGGGATGGGTTGGGTTGGGTTGGGATGGGTTGGGTTGGGTTGGGATGGGATTGGATTGGGATTGGATGGGATATGATTGGGATGAGATTGGTTGGGTTCCCACCCAGAGGCCCCCTCCCCCCTCCCTCCCCCCTCCCCCCCTTATGGAGCCTTTTGGTGACGTCCCCCTCCCCCCATCCCCATCCCCCCCCATCCCCCCCCATCCTCTCCCCCTCCAAGGAGGCTGTGGGGTCCCATGAAGGGTGGGGGAGGGGGGGAGGCAGCACCCATGGGTCCCCCCCACCCAGCACCCTCGGGTCCTCACATTGGGTGGTTTGTGTCTCGTCTTCCCCCCCCCCCCCACCATTGTCTGCCCTGTTGGTCTGCATCACCTTCATCTTCATCATCTCCATCGTCACCATCACCTCCGTCATCATCTCCATCTTCATCATCATCATCTACATCATCAACTTCATCTCCATCATCTTCATCACCTCCATCCATCATCATCACCTCCATCATCACCTTCATCTCCATCATCTTCATCAACTCCATCATCATCATCACCTCCATCCCATCATCATCACCTTCATCTCCATCATCTTCATCACCTCCGTCTTCATCATCATCATTATCACCTTCATCATCATCACCTCCATCCCATCATCATCATCACCTCCATCCCATCATCATCACCTCCATCCCATCATCTTCATCATCACCTTCATCATCGCCACCACCTCCATCATCACCACCTCCATCCCATCATCACCTCATCCCATCATCACCTTCACTATCCCATCATCATCATTATCACCTTCATCATCATCACCTCCATCCCATCACCACCTCCATCCCATCATCATCATCATCACCTTCATCATCATCACCTCCATCCCATCATCACCTTCATCCCATCATCATCATCATCACCTCCATCATCACCACCTCCATCCCATCATCACCTTCATCCCATCATCATCATTATCACCTTCATCATCATCACCTCCATCCCATCACCACCTCCATCCCATCATCATCATCACCACCTTCATCCCATCACCACCTCCATCCCATCATCATCATCACCACCTCCATCCCATCATCATCACCACCACCTCCATCCCATCACCACCTCCATCCCATCATCATCATCATCACCTCCATCATCACCACCTCCATGCCATCATCATCATCATCACCTCCATCATCACCACCTCCATCCCATCACCACCTCCATCCCATCATCATCATCATCACCTCCATCATCACCACCTCCATCCCATCACCACCTCCATCCCATCATCATCATCATCACCTCCATCATCACCACCTCCATCCCATCACCACCTCCATCCCATCATCATCATCATCACCTCCATCATCACCTCCATCATCACCACCTCCATCCCATCACCACCTCCATCCCATCATCATCATCATCACCTCCATCATCACCACCTCCATCCCATCACCACCTCCATCCCATCATCATCATCATCACCACCTCCATCCCATCATCACCTCCATCCCATCATCATCACCTTCATCATCATCATCTCAACCTCCATCATCATCACCTTCATCCCATCATCATCACCTTCATCATCATCACCTCCATCCCATCATCACCTCCATCCCATCATCATCATCACCACCTCCATCCCATCACCATCACCTCCATCCCATCATCATCACCTTCATCACCACCACCTCCATCCCATCACCACCTCCATCCCATCATCATCATCATCACCTTCATCACCACCACCTCCATCCCATCACCACCTTCATCCCATCATCATCATCATCATCCCGCCCCCCCCCCAGGCCAGCAAGCCGAAGCCCCACGGGCTGATGAGCCCAGCCAATGGGAAGGGGAAATCCCTTGGGAAGCGCCCCGGGAACGGGGGGCACAAGACCATGGGGCTGAGGTTCCCCTCCAGGGCTCAAGGCAACAGCTACCAGCAGGTAGGGAATGCTCCTGCACCCGGCATCCAGCCCTGTCCAGGCATCCCTATGCATCCCTATGCATCCCTATCCATCCCTATCCATCCATCACCCATCCCTATGCATCCATCATCCATCCATCATCCATCCATCATCCATCCCTATGCATCCCTATCCATCCATCATCCATCCCTATGCATCCCTATGCATCCATCATCCATCCCTCTGCATCCCTATCCATCCATCATCCATCCCTATCCATCCATCATCCATCCCTATGCATCCCTATGCATCCATCATCCATCCATATCCATCCATATCCATCCCTATCCATCCCTATCCATCCCTATCCATCCCTATGCATCCCTATGCATCCATCATCCATCCCTATCCATCCATCATCCATCCCTATGCATCCCTATCCATCCATCATCCATCCATCATCATCCATCATCCATCCATATCCATCCATATCCATCCCTATGCATCCCTATCCATCCATCATCCATCCATATGCATCCCTATGCATCCCTATGCATCCATATCCATCCATATACATCCCTATGCATCCCTATGTATCCCTATGCATCCCTATCCATCCCTATGCATCCCTATGCATCCATATGCATCCCTATGCATCCTCTATGCATCCGAAGACAAGCCTATCCATCCATCATCCATCCCTATGCATCCCTATCCATCCATCATCCATCCTATGCATCCCTATCCATCCCTATGCATCCCCATCCATCCTATGCATCCCCATCCATCCATCATCCATCCCTATCCATCCCTATCCATGCATCCATCCTTATCCATCCTTATCCATCCATCATCCATCCATCCATCCATCATCCATCCATCATCCATCCATCATCCATCCCCATCCATCCCAATCCATCCCAATCCATCCCAATCCATCCATCCATCCATCCATCCCCATCCATCCATCATCCATCCCAATCCATCCCCATCCATCCCCATCCATCCCCATCCATCCCCATCCATCCCATCCATCCCATCCATTCCCATCCATTCCCATCCATCCCCATCCATCCCCATCCATCCCCATCCATCCCCATCCATCCATCCATCCCCATCCATCCCCATCCCATCCCAATCCATCCCCATCCATCCCCATCCATCCCAATCCATCCCCATCCATCCCCATCCATCCCCATCCATCCCAATCCATCCCCATCCATCCCCATCCATCCCCATCCATCCCAATCCATCCCCATCCATCCCCATCCATCCCCATCCATCCCCATCCATCCCATCCATCCCCATCCATCCCCATCCATCCCAATCCATCCCCATCCATCCCAATCCATCCCCATCCATCCCAATCCACCCATCCATCCCAATCCATCCCCATCCATCCCCATCCATCCCAATCCATCCCCATCCATCCCCATCCATCCCCATCCATCCCCATCCATCATCCATCCCCATCCATCCCAATCCATCCCCATCCATCCCCATCCATCCCAATCCATCCCCATCCATCCCCATCCATCCCCATCCATCCCCATCCATCCCAATCCATCCCCATCCATCCCCATCCATCCCCATCCATCCCCATCCATCCCCATCCATCATCCATCCCCATCCATCCCCATCCATCCCCATCCATCCCCATCCATCCCCATCCATCCCCATCCATCCCAATCCATCCCAATCCATCCCCATCCATCCCCATCCATCCCCATCCATCCCCATCCATCCCAATCCATCCCCATCCATCCCCATCCATCCCCATCCATCCCAATCCATCCCCATCCATCCCAATCCATCCCCATCCATCCCCATCCATCCCAATCCATCCCCATCCATCCCCATCCATCCCCATCCATCCCAATCCATCCCCATCCATCCCAATCCATCCCTCCCTTCTCCCCCATAACCCCCTCCCCGACCCCCCCCCGCCCCATAGAACACCTGATGGGACCAACGCAGGTAACACCATGGGGGCCCCCAGTTGGGGGGCCAGTTGGGGGGCATTAAGGCTCCATGCCCCCCATCGCTAATGGGGCTGCTCCTCCATGGTATCCATCAGGATGAGGATGAGGATGAGGATGGGGGTCCCCATTGGGCCTATGAGTACGTTGGGCCCCCCCATCCTCATGTGTGTCCCCAGCTGTGACGTCACACGGGGCGCGTGTGACGTCATCACCGGCCTCCCTCGGCTTCCTCCCCATTGGCTTGACTGACCCCCAACCTCCCCCATCCTCCTTTGGGAGGGTTTAATGGGGGGGGGGGGGTGTTAACACAGCTTCATCCCAAATTAATCAAGATTCATCCCAAATTTATCCCAAATTTATCCAAAATTTATCCCAAATTTATCCCAAATTCATCCCAAATTTATCCCAAATCCATACCAAATCCATACCAAATTCATCCCAAATTTATCCCCAATTCATCCCAAATCCATCCCAAGTTTATCCCAAATTTAACCCAAATTTATCCCAAATCCACCCCAAATTTACCCAGCTTCATCCCAAATTTATCCCTGCTTCCTCCCAAATTTATCCCAAATTTATCCCAAATTCATCCAAAATTTATCCCAAATTCATCGCAAATTCATCCCTCTTCATCCCAAATTTATCCCAGCTTCATCACAAATTCATCCCAAATTTAACCCCAATTCATCCCAAATGTATTCTAAATTCATCCCAGATTTATCCCAGATTCATCCCAGATTTATCCCAAATTCATCCCAAATTCATCGCAGATTTATCCCAAATTCATCCCAAATTTACACAGCTTCATCCCAAATTTATCCCTGCTTCCTCCCAAATTCAACCCAAATTTATCCCTGCTTCATCCCAAATTTATCCCAGTTTCATCCAAAATTTATCCCAAATTCATCCCAAATTTATCGCAAATGTATTCTAAATGCATCCCAAATGTATCCCAAATTCATCCCAAATTTATCCTAAATTCATCCCAAATTTATCCCTGCTTTATCCCAAATGTATCCCAAATTTATCTCAAATTCACCCCATATTTATCCCAAATTCATCCCGAATTTATCCCAGCTTCATCCCAATTCGTCCCTGCTTTATCCCAAATTTATCCCTGCTTCATCCCGAATTTATTCCAAATTCACCCCAAATTTATCCCAAATTCATCCCGAATTTATCCCTGCTTTATCCCAACCTCGTCCCAGCTTTATCCCACCTTTAACCCGATTTAAATCCAACTTAAACCCAACTTTAATCCATCTTCCACCCAACTCAACCCAACCCAACTCAACCCAACCCAACCCAACTCAACTCAACCCAACCCAACCCAACTCAACCCCAACCCAACTCAACCCAACCCAACCCAACTCAACCCAACCCAACCCAACTCAACTCAACCCAACCCAACCCAACTCAACCCCAACCCAACTCAACCCAACCCAACCCAACTCAACCCAACCCAACCCAACCCAACCCAACCCAACCCAACTCAACCCAACCCAACCCAACCCAACTCAACCCAACCCAACCCAACTCAACCCATCCCAACCCAACTCAACCCAACTCAACCCATCCCAACCCAGCTCAACCCAACTCAACCCAACCCAACCCAACTCAACCCAACCCAACCCAACCCAACCCAACTCAACCCAACCCAACTCAACCCAACCCAACTCAACCCAACCCAACCCAACTCAACCCAACCCAACCCAACCCAACTCAACTCAACCCAACCCAACCCAACCCAACTCAACCCAACCCAACCCAACTCAACCCATCCCAACCCAACTCAACCCAACTCAACCCATCCCAACCCAGCTCAACCCAACTCAACCCAACCCAACCCAACTCAACCCAACCCAACCCAACCCAACCCAACTCAACCCAACCCAACTCAACCCAACCCAACTCAACCCAACCCAACCCAACTCAACCCAACCCAACCCAACCCAACTCAACTCAACCCAACCCAACCCAACCCAACTCAACCCAACCCAACCCAACTCAACCCAACCCAACCCAACCCAACTCAACCCAACCCAACCCAACTCAACCCAACCCAACCCAACCCAACCCAACTCAACCCAACCCAACCCAACCCAACTCAACCCCCGCCATTAATCTGGGGGTGACTTGAGGGGTTGGGGGGCAGCTTGAGGTGTGGGACACACACATGTGGGGTGCCCCACACTCATGGGTCCCATTGTGGGGGGGTTACATGTCTGCCCCCCCCAGGCTGTGCTCGGCGTCAGGGGCTACAAGGGTGAGAAGGGGGAACCCGCTGTCCTCGAGCCGGTACGTTTGCGCCCCCCAAGTCCCACCCCACATCTCCCCCTATGTCCCCAGTGACACCCGACCCACCTGCCCCCCAACACCTCCTTTTCTTCTCCTATAGGGAATGTTGGTGGAAGGCCCCCCCGGACCGGAGGGACCAGCGGTAAGATACCCCCCCCCCCCATTGGGGGTGATGCTATGGGGCGGGGGTGTCGGGTCCGCTTTGGGGTCACCATCACCCCATGGATCTCTTGGCTTCTCCATAGGGAATGTCGGGACCCCCGGGCACACAGGGACCACCGGGAGCACCGGGAGAGCCGGGAGAGAGGGTGAGACCCCCATGATGCACCTTCACCCCATTGACCCCCATTACCCCATTGACGCCCATCACCCCATTGACCCCCATCACCCCATTGACCCCCATCACCCCATTGACGCCCATCACCCCATTGACCCCCATTGCCCCCCATCACCCCATTGACCCCCATTACCCCTTTGACCTCCCGTCGTCCCATTGCCCCCCATTGCCCCCATCACCCCATTGACCCCCATCACCCCATTGCCCCCATCACCCCATTGACCCCACTGCTCCCATTGCCCCCATCACCCCATTGCCCCCATTGACCCCCATCACCCCATTGCCCCCCATCACCCCATTGCCCCCATTGACCCCCATCACCCCATTGACCCCCATCACCCCATTGCCCCCCATCACCCCATTGCCCCCCATTGCCCCCCATCACCCCATTGCCCCCCATTGCCCCCCATCATCCCTCCAGGGCCCCCCCGGCCGTGCCGGCCTCCCCGGCTCCGACGGGACCCCCGGGCCCCCCGGCACCTCCATGATGCTCCCGGTGAGTTCCCATTGGCTCCCTCCCCCCCCATCCCAACGAACCCCCCCCCCCCCCCATTCTTTGGGGTGGTGGTTGTGGGGTGGGGGTGTGGGGGGTTGTTCCCATCCCAATCCCATCCCATTCCCATCCCAGTTCCGCTTTGGTGGTGGCACTGGGGATAAGGGGCCGGTGGTGGCGGCGCAGGAGGCCCAAGCTCAGGCCATCCTACAGCAAGCAAGGGTGAGCTATGGGGCTGGGGAGGATGGGGGGCACGGGGGACATCAGCAATGGGGGCCCCAAACCCAACTGAAGACCATCAATGGGGTCGCCAAACCCGTTCCAATGGGGGCCCAAACCCATTCCAATGGGGTCTTCGAAGACCATCAATGGGGTCCCAAAGACCATCAATGGGGTCGCCAAACCCGTTCCAATGGGGTCCCCAACCCGTTCCAATGGGGTCTTCGAAGACCATCAATGGGGTCCCCAAACCCGTTCCAATGGGGTCTTCGAAGACCATCAATGGGGTCCCCAAACCCGTTCCAATGGGGTCTTCGAAGACCATCAATGGGGTCCCAAAGACCATCAATGGGGTCGCCAAACCCGTTCCAATGGGGTCCCCAACCCGTTCCAATGGGGTCTTCGAAGACCATCAATGGGGTCCCAAACCCGTTCCAATGGGGTCCCCAACCCGTTCCAATGGGGTCCCAAACCCGTTCCAATGGGGTCTTCAAAGACCATCAATGGGGTCCCAAAGACCATCAATGGGGTCCCAAACCCATTCCAATGGGTTCCCAAAGACCATCAATGGGGTCGCCAAACCCGTTCCAATGGGGTCCCAAACACGTTCCAATGGGGTCTTCGAAGACCATCAATGGGGTCCCAAAGACCATCAATGGGGTCTCAAAGACCATCAATGGGGTCTTCAAAGACCATCAATGGGGTCTCAAAGACCATCAATGGGGTCCCCAAACCCGTTCCAATGGGGTCTTCAAAGACCATCAATGGGGTCACCAAACCCGTTCCAATGGGGTCCCCAACCCGTTCCAATGGGGTCTTCGAAGACCATCAATGGGTTCCCAAAGACCATCAATGGGGTTCCCAAACCCGTTCCAATGGGGTCTTCAAAGACCATCAATGGGGTCCCAAAGACCATCAATGGGTTCCCAAAGACCATCAATGGGGTCGCCAAACCCGTTCCAATGGGGTCTTCAAAGACCATCAATGGGGTCCCAAAGACCCTCAATGGGGTTCCCAATGACCTCCAATGGGATCCAAAATGACCTCCAATGCGACCCCCAACCCCATCCCAATGGGACCCCCAATGACCTCCAATGGGACCCCCAACCCCATCCCAATGGGACCCCAATGACCTCCAATGGGACCCCCAACCCCATCCCTATGGGATCCCAATGACCTCCAATGGGACCCCCAACCCCATCCCAATGGGACCCCCAACCCCATCCCAATGAGACCCCAATGACCTCCAATGGGACCCCCAACCCCACCCCAATGGGACCCCAATGACCTCCAATGGGACCCCCAACCCCATCCCAATGGGACCCCAATGACCTCCAATGGGACCCCAATGACCTCCAATGGGACCCCCAACCCCATCCCTATGGGACCCCAATGACCTCCAATGGGACCCCCAACCCCATCCCAATGGGACCCCAATGACCTCCAATGGGACCCCCAACCCCATCCCAATGGGACCCCCAACCCCATCCCAATGGGACCCCAATGACTTCCAATGGGACCCCCAACCCCACCCCAATGGGACCCCAATGACCTCCAATGGGACCCCCAACCCCATCCCAATGGGACCCCAATGACCTCCAATGGGACCCCAATGACCTCCAATGGGACCCCCAACCCCATCCCAATGGGACCCCAATGACCTCCAATGGGACCCCCAACCCCATCCCAATGGGACCCCAATGGCCTCCAATGGGACCCCAACCCCATCCCTATGGGACCCCAATGACCTCCAATGGGACCCCCAACCCCATCCCAATGGGACCCCAATGACCTCCAATGGGACCCCCAACCCCATCCCAATGGGATCCCAATGACCTCCAATGGGACCCACAACCCCATCCCAATGGGACCCCCAACCCCATCCCAATGGGACCCCAATGACCTCCAATGGGACCCCCAACCCCATCCCAATGGGACCCCAATGACCTCCAATGGGACCCCCAACCCCATCCAATGGGGACCCCCAACCCCATCCCAATGGGACCCCAATGACTTCCAATGGGACCCCCAACCCCATCCCAATGGGACCCCATTGACCTCCAATGGGACCCCCAACCCCATCCCAATGGGACACCAATGACTTCCAATGGGACCCCCAACCCCATCCCAATGGGACCCCAATGACCTCCAATGGGACCCCCAACCCCATCCCTATGGGACCCCAATGACCTCCAATGGGACCCCCAACCCCATCCCAATGGGACCCCAATGACTTCCAATGGGACACCCAACCCCATCCCAATGGGACCCCAATGACTTCCAATGGGACCCCCAACCCCATCCCAATGGGACCCCAATGACCTCCAATGGGACCCCCAACCCCATCCCAATGGGACCCCAATGACCTCCAATGGGACCCCCAACCCTATCCCAATGGGACCCCAATGACCTCCAATGGGACCCCCAACCCCATCCCAATGGGACCCCCAACCCCATCCCAATGGGACCCCAATGACCTCCAATGGGACCCCCAACCCCATCCCAATGGGACCCCAATGACCTCCATGGGACCCCAATGACCTCCAATGGGACCCCCAACCCCATCCCTATGGGACCCCAATGACCTCCAATGGGACCCCCAACCCCATCCCAATGGGACCCCAATGACCTCCAATGGGACCCCCAACCCCATCCCAATGGGACCCCAATGACTTCCAATGGGACCCCCAATGACCTCCAATGGGACCCCAATGACCTCCAATGGGACCCCCAACCCCATCCCAATGGGACCCCAATGACCTCCAATGGGACCCCCAACCCCATCCCAATGGGACCCCAATGACCTCCAATGGGACCCCCAACCCCATCCAATGGGGACCCCCAACCCCATCCCAATGGGACCCCAATGACCTCCAATGGGACCCCCAACCCCATCCCAATGGGACCCCAATGACTTCCAATGGGACCCCAATGACCTCCAATGGGACCCCAATGACCTCCAATGGGACCCCCAACCCCATCCCAATGGGACCCCAATGACCTCCAATGGGACCCCAATGACTTCCAATGGGACCCCCAACCCCATCCCAATGGGACCCCCAACCCCATCCCAATGGGACCCCCAACCCCATCCCTATGGGGCCCCCCATATCCCAAGGAATTCCAGCATTAACCCCCCCCCCCCATCTTTCTCCTTCCCAGTTGGCTCTCCGGGGTCCCCCCGGCCCTATGGGATTCACCGGCCGGCCCGGCCCCATGGTGGGTACCGCATTGGACGTTGGGATATGGGTCGCTATGGGGCAGCTTTGTGACCACCCCCCCCCCCCGCCCCATATCCCTCCTTCTCCCAAGGGCCAACCGGGAAGCAACGGGATCAAGGGGGAATGCGGTGACTTCGGCCCCCAAGTGAGTGCTATGGGGCTGGGAAGGGGGTTGTGGGGCGCGCTATGGGGCAGGAGGGAATCTCCTTCTTTATTACCCCATAGGGACCACGAGGACCCCAAGGACTCATGGGACCGCCTGGAAAGCCGGGAAGGAGGGTGAGATGTGGGGCTGGGAATGGGGTAGGGGGTATTGAACCCCATTGAACCCCATTGAACCCCATTGAACCCCATTGAAACCCATTGAACCCCATTGAAACCCATTGCACCCCATTGAACCCCATTGAAACCCATTGAACCCCATTGAACCCCATTGCATCCCATTGAACCCCATTGAACCCCATTGCATCCCATTGAACCCCATTGCACCCCATTGAACCCATTGCACCCCACTGAACCCCATTGAACCCCATTGAACCCCATTGAACCCCATTGCACCCCATTGCACCCATTGCACCCCATTGCACCCCATTGCACCCCATTGAACCCCATTGAAACCCATTGAACCCCATTGCACCCCATTGCACCCCATTGACCCCATTGCACCCCATTGATCCCCATTGAACCCCATTGCACCCCATTGAACCCATTGAACCCCATTGAACCCCATTGCACCCCATTGCACCCATTGCACCCCATTGCACCCCATTGCACCCCATTGAACCCCATTGAAACCCATTGAACCCCATTGAACCCCATTGCACCCCATTGCACCCCATTGACCCCATTGCACCCCATTGATCCCCATTGCACCCCATTGAACCCATTGAACCCCATTGCACCCCATTGAACCCCATTGAACCCATTGAACCCCATTGCACCCCATTGCACCCCATTGAACCCCATTGCACCCCATTGAACCCATTGAACCCCATTGAACCCCATTGCATCCCATTGAACCCCATTGAACCCCATTGCGCCCCATTGCACCCCATTGACCCCATTGCACCCCATTGCACCCCATTGAACCCCATTGAACCCCACTGACCCCATTGAACCCCATTGCACCCCATTGCACCCCATTGACCCCATTGAACCCCATTGCACCCCATTGAACCCCATTGCACCCATTGAACCCCATTGATCCCCATTGCACCCCATTGCACCCCATTGAACCCCATTGAACCCCATTGATCCCCATTGAACCCCATTGAACCCCCATTGAACCCCATTGCACCCCATTGACCCCCATTGAACCCCATTGAAACCCATTGAACCCCATTGCACCCCATTGCACCCCATTGCACCCCATTGAACCCCATTGACCCCATTGAACCCCATTGCACCCCATTGCACCCCATTGACCCCATTGAACCCCATTGCACCCCATTGAACCCCATTGACCCCATTGTGCCCCATTGCACCCCATTGCGCCCCATTGCACCCCATTGATCCCCATTGCACCCCATTGACCCCATTGAACCCCATTGAACCCCATTGCACCCCATTGCACCCCATTGCACCCCATTGAACCCCATTGAAACCCATTGAACCCCATTGAACCCCATTGAACCCCATTGAAACCCATTGAACCCCATTGAACCCCATTGAACCCATTGAACCCCATTGAACCCCATTGCACCCCATTGCACCCCATTGAACCCCATTGAACCCATTGAAACCCATTGAACCCCATTGCACCCCATTGCACCCCATTGAACCCCATTGAACCCCATTGCGCCCCATTGACCCCATTGCGCCCCATTGAACCCCATTGAACCCCATTGCATCCCATTGAACCCCATTGAACCCCATTGAAACCCATTGAACCCCATTGCACCCCATTGCATCCCATTGAACCCCATTGAACCCCATTGAACCCATTGAACCCCATTGCACCCCATTGCACCCCATTGAACCCATTGACCCCATTGTGCCCCATTGCACCCCATTGCACCCCATTGAACCCATTGAACCCCATTGCACCCCATTGAACCCATTGACCCCATTGTGCCCCATTGCACCCCATTGCGCCCCATTGCGCCCCACAGGGCCGGCCGGGAGCAGACGGAGCCAGGGGGATGCCGGGGGAGCCGGGTGCCAAGGTACCCTATGGGGCCCAGACCCATAGATCCCCCCCCCATTGTACTTGTGGGGCTGAGCCCCCCAACAGGGAATGGGGAGATCCCATAGGGGTGGGCTTGGACCCATGGATTCCATGGGGCAGGAGTTGGGGGGGGGGGGGGGGGAAACACAGACCCCAAGATTCCATGGGGTGGGATGGGATCGATGTGGGGCAAACCCCCCCCCCCCCCCCATTTCTCTCTATGGGGCTGAGCCCCATGGGTGCCCCCCACCCATGGGTGCTCTCCCCACCCCATATCTATAGGGTGACCGAGGCTTCGATGGGCTCCCAGGACTGCCGGGGGACAAAGGGCAGCGGGTGAGTACCACCTGCCCCATAGAGACCTATGGGGTGACACCGGCCCCATAGAGCCCTATGGGGTGATACCGGCCCCATAGAGCCCTATGGGGTGATACCAGCCCCATAGAGCCCTATGGGGTGATACCGGCCCCATTGAGCCCTATGGGGTGATACCGGCCCCATTGATCACTATGGGGTGACACCGGCCCCATTGAGCCCTATGGGGTGACACCGGCCCCATAGAGCCCTATGGATAACACTGACCCCATAGAGCCCTATGGGATAACACTGGCCCCATTGAGCCCTATGGGGTGACACCGGCCCCATAGAGCCCTATGGTGTGATACCAGCCCCATTGAGCCCAATGGGGTGACACCGGCCCCATTGAGCCCTATGGGGTGACACCGGCCCCATTGAGCCTTATGGGGTGACACCGGCCCCATTGATCACTATGGGGTGACACCGGCCCCATTGAGGGCTATGGGGTGACACTGGCACCATTGAGCCCTATGGGGTGACACCGGCCCCATAGAGCCCTATGGGGTGACACCAGCCCCATTGATCCCTATGGGGTGATTCCAGCCCCATAGAGCCCTAAGGGGTGACACTGGCCCCATAGAGCCCTCTGGATAACACCGGCCCCATAGAGCCCTATGGGGTGACACCGGCCCCATTGAGCCCTATGGGGTGACTCCGTCCCCATTGAGCCCTATGGGGTGATACCGGCCCCATTGAGCCCTATGGGGTGATACCGGCCCCATTGAGCCCTATGGGGTGACGCCTTCCCCATAGAGCCCTATGGGGTGATACCGGCCCCATTGAGCCCTATGGATAACACCGGCCCCATTGATCACTATGGGGTGACACCAGCCCCACTGATCCCTATGGGGTGATACCGGCCCCATTGACCCCTATGGATAACACCGGCCCCATAGAGCCCTATGGGGTGATACCGGCCCCATTGAGCCCTATGGGGTGAGACCGGCCCCATTGAGCCCTATGGGGTGATACCAGCCCCATTGAGCCCTATGGGGTGATACCGGCCCCATTGAGCCCTATGGATAACACCGGCCCCATTGAGCCCTATGGGGTGATACCGGCCCCATTGATCCCTATGGGGTGACACCGGCCCCATTGAGCACTATGGGGTGACACCGGCCCCACTGATCCCTATGGGATAACCCCGGCCCCATTGAGCCCTATGGGGTGACTCCGTCCCCATTGAGCCCTATGGGGTGACACCGCCCCCATAGAGCCCTATGGGATAACACCGGCCCCATTGAGCCCTATGGATAACACCGGCCCCATTGATCACTATGGGGTGACACCGGCCCCACTGAGCCCTATGGATAACACCGGCCCCATTGAGCCCTATGGGGTGACACCGGCCCCATTGAGCCCTATGGGGTGACACCGGCCCCATAGAGACCTATGGGTTGATAACGGCCCCATTGAGCCCTATGGGGTGATACCGGCCCCATAGAGACCTATGGGGTGATACCGGCCCCATTGAGCCCTATGGGGTGACACCGGCCCCATTGAGCCCTATGGGGTGATACTGGCCCCATTGAGCCCTATGGGGTGACACCGGCCCCATTGAGCCCTATGGGGTGATACCGGCTCCATAGAGCCCTATGGATAACAACGGCCCCATTGATCACTATGGGGTGACACCAGCCCCATAGAGCCCTATGGGGTGATACCGGCCCCATTGAGCCCTATAGGGTGAGACCGGCCCCATTGAGACCTATGGGGTGACACTGGCCCCATAGAGCCCTATGGGGTGATACCAGCCCCATAGAGCCCTATGGGATGATACCAGCCCCATTGAGCCCTATGGGGTGATACCAGCCCCATAGAGCCCTATGGGGTGATACCAGCCCCATTGATCCCTATGGGGTGATACCGGCCCCATTGAGCCCTATGGGGTGATACCTGCCCCATTGAGCCCTATGGGGTGATACCGGCCCCATAGAGACCTATGGGGTGATACCGGCCCCATTGATCATTATGGGGTGACACCGGCCCCATTGAGCCCTATGGGGTGATACCGGCCCCATTGAGCCCTATGGGGTGATACCGGCCCCATAGAGACCTATGGGGTGATACCGGCCCCATAGAGCCCTATGGGGTGATACCGGCCCCATTGATCACTATGGGGTAATACCGGCCCCATAGAGACCTATGGGGTGACAACGGCCTCATTGAGCCCTATGGATAACACCGGCCCCATTGATCACTATGGGGTGACACCGGCCCCACTGAGCCCTATGGATAACACCGGCCCCATTGAGCCCTATGGGGTGACACCGGCCCCATTGAGCCCTATGGGGTGACACCGGCCCCATAGAGACCTATGGGGTGATACCGGCCCCATTGAGCCCTATGGGATAGCACCGGCCCCATTGATCCCTATGGGATAACCCCGGCCCCATTGATCCCTATGGGATAACCCCGGCCCCATTGATCCCTATGGGATAACCCCGGCCCCATTGATCCCTATGTGATAACCCCGGCCCCATTGATCCCTATGGGATAACACCGGCCCCATTGATCCCTATGGGATAACACCGGCCCCATTGATCCCTATGGGATAACACCGGCCCCATTGATCCCTATGGGATAACACCGGCCCCATTGATCCCTATGGGATAACACCGGCCCCATTGATCCCTATGGGATAACCCCGGCCCCATTGATCCCTATGGGATAACCCCGGCCCCATTGATCCCTATGGGATAACACCGGCCCCATTGATCCCTATGGGATAACCCCGGCCCCATTGATCCCTATGGGATAACACCGGCCCCATTGATCCCTATGGGATAACACCGGCCCCATTGATCCCTATGGGATAACACCGGCCCCATTGATCCCTATGGGATAACACCGGCCCCATTGATCCCTATGGGATAACACCGGCCCCATTGATCCCTATGGGATAACACCGGCCCCATTGATCCCTATGGGGTGACACCGGCCCCATTGATCCCTATGGGGTGACACCGGCCCCATTGATCCCTATGGGATAACCCCAGCCCCATTGATCCCTATGGGATAACCCCTGCCCCATTGATCCCTATGGGATAACCCCGGCCCCACTGATCCCTATGGGATAACCCCGGCCCCATTGATCCCTATGGGATAACACCGGCCCCATTGATCCCTATGGGATAACACCGGCCCCATTGATCCCTATGGGATAACACCGGCCCCATTGACCCCTATGGGATAACACCGGCCCCATTGACCCCTATGGGATGACACCGGCCCCATTGATCCCTATGGGATAACACCGGCCCCATTGATCCCTATGGGATGACACCGGCCCCATTGACCCCTATGGGATAACACCGGCCCCATTGATCCCTATGGGATAACCCCGGCCCCATTGATCCCTATGGGATAACACCGGCCCCATTGATCCCTATGGGATAACACCGGCCCCATTGATCCCTATGGGATAACACCGGCCCCATTGACCCCTATGGGATAACACCGGCCCCATTGACCCCTATGGGATGACACCGGCCCCATTGATCCCTATGGGATAACACCGGCCCCATTGATCCCTATGGGATGACACCGGCCCCATTGACCCCTATGGGATGACACCGGCCCCATTGATCCCTATGGGATAACACCGGCCCCATTGATCCCTATGGGATAACACCGGCCCCATTGATCCCTATGGGATAACCCCGGCCCCATTGATCCCTATGGGATAACACCGGCCCCATTGATCCCTATGGGATAACACCGGCCCCATTGACCCCTATGGGATAACACCGGCCCCATTGATCCCTATGGGATATCACCGGCCCCATTGATCCCTATGGGATAACACCGGCCCCATTGATCCCTATGGGGTGACACCGGCCCCATTGACCCCTTTGGGATAACACCGGCCCCATTGATCCCTATGGGATAACCCCGGCCCCATTGATCCCTATGGGATAACACCGGCCCCATTGATCCCTATGGGATAACACCGGCCCCATTGATCCCTATGGGATAACCCCGGCCCCATTGATCCCTATGGGATAACCCCGGCCCCATTGATCCCTATGGGATAACACCGGCCCCATTGATCCCTATGGGATAACACCGGCCCCATTGATCCCTATGGGATAACCCCGGCCCCATTGATCCCTATGGGATAACACCGGCCCCATTGATCCCTATGGGATAACCCCGGCCCCATTGATCCCTATGGGATAACACCGGCCCCATTGATCCCTATGGGATAACCCCGGCCCCATTGATCCCTATGGGATAACACCGGCCCCATTGATCCCTATGGGATAACCCCGGCCCCATTGATCCCTATGGGATAACACCGGCCCCATTGATCCCTATGGGATAACCCCGGCCCCATTGATCCCTATGGGATAACACCGGCCCCATTGATCCCTATGGGATAACCCCGGCCCCATTGATCCCTATGGGATAACCCCGGCCCCATTGATCCCTATGGGGTGACACCGGCCCCATTGATCCCTATGGGATGACACCGGCCCCATTGATCCCTATGGGATAACACCGGCCCCATTGATCCCTATGGGGTGATACCGGCCCCATTGATCCCTATGGGGTGACACCGGCCCCATTGATCCCTATGGGATAACACCGGCCCCATTGATCCCTATGGGATAACACCGGCCCCATTGATCCCTATGGGATAACACCGGCCCCATTGATCCCTATGGGATAACACCGGCCCCATTGATCCCTATGGGATAACCCCGGCCCCATTGATCCCTATGGGATAACCCCGGCCCCATTGATCCCTATGGGATAACACCGGCCCCATTGATCCCTATGGGATAACCCCGGCCCCATTGATCCCTATGGGATAACCCCGGCCCCATTGATCCCTATGGGATAACACCGGCCCCATTGATCCCTATGGGATAACCCCGGCCCCATTGATCCCTATGGGATAACACCGGCCCCATTGATCCCTATGGGATAACCCCGGCCCCATTGATCCCTATGGGATAACCCCGGCCCCATTGATCCCTATGGGATAACACCGGCCCCATTGATCCCTATGGGGCGCCGCCTCCTTCCTTCCCCTTCCCTCCCTCCTCCCTTGGCCCCATTCCATGGGGCACAGAGGCCCCATTGAGCTCCTCACTGAGGCCCCATTCATGGCCCCACAGCGCCAATCCTGGCCCCACTTCCCTTTGCTTTCCTATAGGGCGACCCCGGCACGCAGGGAACCCCGGGCCCCCCCGGTGAGGATGGAGATGGGGTGAGTGAGCTTCCTGCCCCATAGATCCCTATGGATCAACCCCCCTGCCCCATAGATCCGTATGGATCAACCCCCCTGCCCCATAGATCCCTATGGATCAACCCCCTGCCCCATAGATCCCTATGGAACATCATCCCCTGCCCCATAGATCCCTATGGATCAACCCCCTGCCCCATAGATCCCTATGGATCAACCCCCCTGCCCCATAGATCCCTATGGATCAACCCCCTGCCCCATAGATCCCTATGGATCATCATCCCCTGCCCCATAGATCCCTATGGATCAACCCCCTGCCCCATACATCCCTATGGAACATCATCCCCTGCCCCATAGATCCCTATGGATCAACCCCCTGCCCCATAGATCCCTATGGATCAACCCCCTGCCCCATAGATCCCTATGGATCAACCCCCCTGCCCCATAGATCCCTATGGATCAACCCCCCTGCCCCATAGATCCCTATGGATCCTTTCCTGCCCCATAGATCCCTATGGATCACCCCCCCTGCCCCATAGATCCCTATGGATCAACCCCCTGCCCCATTGATCCCTATGGATCAACCCCCCTGCCCCATAGATCCCTATAGGTCATCCCCCCTGCCCCATAGATCCCTATGGATCATCATCCCCTGCCCCATAGATCCCTATGGATCACCCCCCCTGCCCCATAGATCCCTATGGATCATCCCCTCTGCCCCATAGATCCCTATGGATGATCCCCCCCTGCCCCATAGATCCCTATGGATCATCCCCTGCCCCATAGATCCCTATGGAACATCATCCCCTGCCCCATAGATCCCTATGGATGAACCCCCTGCCCCATAGATCCCTATGGATCATCCCCTCTGCCCCATAGATCTCTATGGACCACCCCCCCTGCCCCATAGATCCCTAGGGATCATCATCCCCTGCCCCATAGATCCCTATGGATCATCCCCTCTGCCCCATAGATCCCTATGGATGATCCCCCCCTGCCCCATAGATCCCTATGGATCATCCCCTGCCCCATAGATCCCTATGGAACATCATCCCCTGCCCCATAGATCCCTATGGATGAACCCCCTGCCCCATAGATCCCTATGGATCATCCCCTCTGCCCCATAGATCTCTATGGACCACCCCCCCTGCCCCATAGATCCCTAGGGATCATCATCCCCTGCCCCATAGATCCCTATGGATCATCCCCTCTGCCCCATAGATCCCTATGGATGATCCCCCCCTGCCCCATAGATCCCTATGGATCATCCCCTGCCCCATAGATCCCTATGGAACATCATCCCCTGCCCCATAGATCCCTATGGATGAACCCCCTGCCCCATAGATCCCTATGGATCATCCCCTCTGCCCCATAGATCCCTATGGACCCCCCCCCCTGCCCCATAGATCCCTAGGGATCATCATCCCCTGCCCCATAGATCCCTATGGATCATCCCCCCTGCCCCATAGATCCCTATGGATCAACCCCCCTGCCCCATAGATCCCTATGGATCAACCCCCCTGCCCCATAGATCCCTATGGATCAACCCCCCTGCCCCATAGATCCCTATGGATCATCCCTGCATCCATCCATAGGGCGACGACGGCGCTGTGGGTCCACGAGGCCTCCCTGGAGAAGCGGTAATGGGGTTGGGGGTCCTATGGGGCGCAGCCCCCATTCTATGGGGCCAGCCCCCCCCCAACCCCTCCTCATTCAACCCCCCTCTGCCCCATAGGGACCCAGAGGGCTCCTTGGTCCCAAAGGCCCCCCCGGCATCCCCGGCCCCCCGGTAAGATCTATGGGGCAGCCCCATAGCGGTCTCCTTATCCCCCCCCCATTCCCCAATGCCCCACATCATCCATCTCTCCCCCATAGGGCGTCCGTGGCATGGATGGCCCCGTGGGGCCCAAAGGGAACGTGGTGAGTTGGGGGGCGCCCCACAGCTCCCCATTGAGCTCCTCTAAGCCTGCCCCATAAGTGTGGGGCAGCCCTAGACCCCCATCTCCATCAATAGGGACCTCAAGGGGAACCAGGCCCCCCTGGGCAACAGGGAACACCGGGGACCCAGGTGAGCCCCCAGCCCCATAGGGGCAATGGGGGGGGGGCCGCTATGGGTCGCGGTGGGGTTGGGGGGCGCAATGAGCCCCACATCATCGTCATCGCCCCACATCCTCCTGCTTAGGGGCTGCCGGGACCCCAAGGTGCCACTGGGCCTCCTGGAGACAAGGTGAGCAGTGGGGGGGCAATGGGATAATGGGGGATCTATGGGGCAAAGGGGGGGATCTATGGGGCAAAGGGGGGGATCTATGGGGCAAAGAGGAAGAGATCTATGGGGCAAAGAGGGGGGATCTATGGGGTAAAGAGGAAGATCTATGGGGCAAAGGGGGGGGATCTATGGGGTAAAGAGAGGGGGATCTGTGGGGTAATGAGGGGGGATCTATGGGGCAAAGAGGAAGATCTATGGGGCAAAGGGGGGGATCTATGGGGTAAAGAGAGGGGGATCTATGGGGCAAAGGGGGGGGGATCTGTGGGGCAAAGAGGGGGGGATCTATGGGGCAAAGAGAGGGGGATCTATGGGGCAAAGGGGGGGGGATCTGTGGGGCAAAGAGGGGGGGATCTATGGGGCAAAGAGGGGGGGATCTATGGGGCAAAGGGGGGGGATCTATGGGGCAAAGAGGGGGGGATCTATGGGGCAAAGAGGGGGGATCTATGGGGCAAAGAGGGGGGGATCTATGGGGCAAAGGGGGGGATCTATAGGGCAAAGAGAGGAAGATCTATGGGGCAAAGAGGGTGGTCTATAGGGCAAAGAGAGGGGGATCTATGGGGCAAAGGGGGGGGGATCTATGGGCCAAATAAGGGGGATCTATGGGGCAAAGAGGAAGATCTATGGGGCAAAGGGGGGGATCTATGGGGCAAAGATGGGGGATCTATGGGGCAAAGATGGGGGATCTATGGGGTAAAGAGAGGGGGATCTATGGGGCAAAGGGGGGGGATCTATGGGGCAAAGAGGATGGGATCTATGGGGCAAAGGGGGGGATCTATGGGGTAAAGAGAGGGGGATCTGTGGGGTAAAGAGAGGGGGATCTATGGGGTAAAGAAGGGGGATCTGTGGGGTAATGAGGGGGGATCTATGGGGTAAAGAAGGGGGATCTATGGGGCAAAGAGAGGGGATCTATGGGGCAAAGAGGGTGGTCTATAGGGCAAAGATGGGGGATCAATGGGGCAAAGAGGATGGGATCTATGGGGTAAAGAAGGGGGATCTGTGGGGTAAAGAGAGGGGGATCTATGGGGCAAAGGGGGGGGGATCTATGGGGCAAAGAGGGGGGATCTGTGGGGCAAAGGGGTGGGATCTATGGGGTAAAGAGTGGGGATCTATGGGGCAAAGAAGGGGGGATCTATGGGGCAAAGAGGGGGGATCTATGGGGCAAAGGGGGGGGATCAATGGGGCAAAGAGGGGGGATCTATGGGGCAAAGAGGATGGGATCTATGGGGCAAAGAGGGGGGATCTATGGGGTAAAGAAAGGGGGATCTATGGGGCAAAGAGGGGGATCTATGGGGCAAAGAGGATGGGATCTATGGGGCAAAGGGGGGGATCTATGGGGCAAAGATGGGGGATCTATGGGGCAAAGAGGGGGGGATCTATGGGGTAAAGAGAGGGGGATCTGTGGGGCAAAGAGGGGTATCTATGGGGCAAAGAGGAAGATCTATGGGGCAAAGAGGGGGGATCTATGGGGCAAAGGGGGGGATCTATGGGGCAAAGAGGAAGAGATCTATGGGGCAAAGATGGGGGAATCTATGGGGCAAAGATGGGGGAATCTATGGGGCAAAGGGGGGGATCTATGGGGTAAAGAAAGGGGGATCTGTGGGGTAAAGAGAGGGGGATCTATGGGGCAAAGAGGGGGGATCTATGGGGCAAAGAGGGGGGATCTATGGGGCAAAGGGGGGATCTATGGGGTAAGGAGGGGGGATCTATGGGGCAAAGAGGGGGGATCTATGGGGCAAAGAGAGGGGGATCTATGGGGCAAAGAGGGGGATCTATGGGGCAAAGATGGGGGGACCTATGGGGCAAAGAGGGGAATCTATGGGGCAAAGGGGGGGATCTATGGGGTAAAGAAAGGGGGATCTATGGGGCAAAGGGGGGGATCTATGGGGCAAAGAGGGGGGATCTATGGGGCAAAGAGGAAGATCTATGGGGCAAAGGGGGGGATCTATAGGGCAAAGAGGGGGGATCTATGGGGCAAAGAGGGGGGATCTATGGGGCAAAGGGGGGTATCTATAGGGCAAAGAGGGGGGATCTATGGGGCAAAGAGGGGGGATCTATGGGGCAAAGAGAGGGGGATCTATGGGGCAAAGAGGAAGATCTATGGGGCAAAGAGGATGGGATCTATGGGGCAAAGAGGGGGGATCTATAGGGCAAAGATGGGGGGATCTATGGGGCAAAGATGGGGAATCTATGGGGCAAAGAGGGGGATCTATAGGGCAAAGAGGGGGATCTATGGGGCAAAGTGGGGATCTATGGGGCAAAGAGGAAGAGATCTATGGGGCAAAGATGGGGGAATCTATAGGGCAAAGAGGGGGGATCTATGGGGCAAAGAGGGGGGATATATGGGGCAAAGGGGGGGATCTATGGGGCAAAGAGAGGGGGATCTATGGGGCAAAGGGGGGGGGATCTATGGGCCAAATAAGGGGGATCTATAGGGCAAAGAGAGGAAGATCTATGGGGCAAAGTGGGGGATCTATGGGGCAAAGAGGGTGGTCTATAGGGCAAAGAGAGGGGGATCTATGGGGCAAAGTGGGGATCTATGGGGCAGGAGATGCTGTTGTGCCCCCCAACCCCATTCCCTCCTCTCCCCATAGGGACCCCAAGGAAAACCGGGCTTGCCTGGGATGCCCGGGTCCGACGGTGCCCCCGTGAGTGCCCCCCCCAGCCCCATAGCACCCAATGGGGGTCCCAGCCCCATAGCACCCAATGGGGGTCCCAGCCCCATGGCGGATGTGGGTCCTGAGCCCCCCATTGCTCCCGGCAGGGCCACCCCGGCAAGGAGGGACCCCCAGGCTCCAAAGGGCACCAGGTAAAGATCCCCCCCCCCCAAGCTCCTGCCCCACATCTATGGGGCAGCCCCGTGTCTATGGGGCAATGCCAGCCCCACGCCTATGGGGCAGCCCTATATCTATGGGGCAATGGCAGCCCCACACCTATGGGGCAGCCCCATATCTATGGGGCGATGCCAGCCCCGTGTCTATGGGGCAGGATGATATCTATGGGGCAATGGCAGCCCCACGCCTATGGGGCAGCCCTATATCTATGGGGCAGTGCCAGCCCCGCGTCTATGGGGCAATGCCAGCCCCACGCCTATGGGGCAGCCCCATATCTATGGGGCAATGCCAGCCCCACGTCTATGGGGCAGCCCCATATCTATGGGGCAGTGCCAGCCCCGCATCTATGGGGCAATGCCAGCCCCTCGCCTATGGGGCAGCCCCATATCTATGGGGCGATGCCAGCCCCGTGTCTATGGGGCAGGACGATATCTATGGGGCAATGGCAGCCACACGTCTATGGGGCAGCCCCACACCTAAGGGGCAGCCCTGTATCTATGGGGCGATGCCAGCCCCGTGTCTATGGGGCAGGACGATATCTATGGGGCAATGGCAGCCACACGTCTATGGGGCAGCCCCACACCTAAGGGGCAGCCCTGTATCTATGGGGCGATGCCAGCCCCGTGTCTATGGGGCAGCCCCACACCTAAGGGGCAGCCCTGTATCTATGGGGCAATGCCAGCCACACGTCTATGGGGCAGCCCCACACCTATGGGGCAGCCCTATACCTATGGGGCAATGCCAGCCCCGTGTCTATGGGGCAGGACGATATCTATGGGGCAATGCCAGCCCCGTGTCTATGGGGCAGGACGATATCTATGGGGCAATGGCAGCCCCACGTCTATGGGGCAGCCCCATATCTATGGGGCAATGCCAGCCCCACATCTATGGGGCAGCCCCACACCTAAGGGGCAGCCCCACACCTACGGGGCAGCCTCACACCTCTGGCGCACCCCCAGCCCCACATCTATGGGGCAGCCCCACATCTATGGGGGGTTTCCAACCTCCTCCTTGCTCCATAGGGTCCTTCAGGTCCTCAAGGTCCCATTGGCTACCCGGGGTCACGTGGTGTCAAGGTAAGAGCTGGGCTTGTGGGGCAGTTATGGGTCGAAACCAGGTGGATTTGGGACTTGTGGGTCACGCCGGGGTCTCCATAGGGGGCAGACGGCATCCGAGGCCTCAAAGGACACAAGGGAGAGAAGGTGGGTCCCATCCCTGCCCCATAGCGCCCCATAGCGCCCCATAGATGGGGCGCATTGGTGGTCCCCATCACCCCATAGATGGTCCCTATCACCCCATAGGTGGTTCCCATCACCCCATAGATGGTCCCCATCGCCCCATAGCTGGTCCCCATCACCCCATAGATGGTCCCCATCACCCCATAGATGGCACCCATCACCCCATAAGTGTCCCCCATCACCCCATAGATGGTCCCCATCACCCCATAAGTGTCCCCCATCACCCCATAAGTGTCCCCCATCACCCCATAGATGGTCCCCATCACCCCATAGATGACCCCCATCACCCCATAGCTGGTCCCCATCACCCCATATGTGGTCCCCATCACCCCATAGATGGTCCCCATCACCCCATAGATGGTTCCCATCACCCCATAGATGGCACCCATCACCCCATAGGTGGTCCCCATCACCCCATAGGTGGCCCCCATCACCCCATAGATGGCACCCATCACCCCATAGATGGCCCCCATCACCCCATAGGTGGCCCCCATCACCCCATAGATGGTCGCCATCACCCCATAGATGGCACCCATCACCCCATAGATGACCCCCATCACCCCATAGATGGCACCCATCACCCCATAGATGGTCTCCATCACCCCATAGCTGACCCCCATCACCCCATAGATAGCACCCATCACCCCATAGCTGGTCCCTATCACCCCATAGCTGTACCCCATCACCCCATAGCTGACCCCCATCACCCCATAGATGGCACCCATCACCCCATAGGTGGTACCCATCACCCCATAGCTGGTCCCCATCACCCCATAGCTGGTCCCCATCACCCCATAGATGGCCCCCATCACCCCATAGCTGGTCCCCATCACCCCATAGATGACCCCCATCACCCCATAGCTGGTCCCCATCACCCCATAGATGGTCCCCATCACCCCATAAGTGTCCCCCATCACCCCATAAGTGGCACCCATCACCCCATAGCTGGTCCCCATCACCCCATAGATGGCCCCCATCACCCCATAGATGGTCCCCATCACCCCATAGATCGCACCCATCACCCCATAGATGACCCCCATCACCCCATAGATGGCACCCATCACCCCATAGGTGGCCCCCATCACCCCATAGATGGCTCCCATCACCCCATAGATGGCACCCATCACCCCATAGATGGTCCCCATCACCCCATAGATGACCCCCATCACCCCATGAGGGCACCCATCACCCCATAGCTGGTTCCCATCACCCCATAGATGGCACCCATCGCCCCATTGGTGGTACCCATCACCCCATAGATGGGACCCATCACCCCATAGCTGGTCCCCATCACCCCATAGATGGCACCCATCACCCCATAGCTGACCCCCATCACCCCATAGATGACCCCCATCACCGCATAGCTGGTCCCCATCACCCCATATGTGGTCCCCATCACCCCATAGATGACCCCCATCACCCCATAGATGACCCCCATCACCCCATAGATGGCACCCATCACCCCATATGTGGTCCCCATCACCCCATAGATGGTCCCTATCACCCCATAGGTGGTTCCCATCACCCCATAGCTGGTCCCCATCACCCCATAGCTGGCCCCCATCACCCCATAGCTGTACCCCATCACCCCATAGGTGGCCCCCATCACCCCATAGATGGCACCCATCACCCCATAGGTGGCCCCCATCACCCCATAGATGGCACCCATCACCCCATAGATGGCACCCATCACCCCATAGGTGGCCCCCATCACCCCATAGATGGTCCCCATCGCCCCATAGATGGCACCCATCACCCCATAGATGACCCCCATCACCCCATAGATGGTCCCCATCACCCCATAGATGACCCCCATCACCCCATAGATGGTCCCCATCACCCCATAGATGACCCCCATCACCCCATAGATGGTCCCCATCACCCCATAGATGACCCCCATCACCCCATAGATGGTCCCCATCACCCCATAGCTGGTCCCCATCACCCCATAGATGGCCCCCATCACCCCATAGGTGGCCCCCATCACCCCATAGATGACCCCCATCACCCCATAGATGGCACCCATCACCCTATAGATGACCCCCATCACCCCATAGATGGCACCCATCACCCCATAGATGGCACCCATCACCCCATAGATGACCCCCATCACCCCATAGATGACCCCCATCACCCCATAGATGACCCCCATCACCCCATAGGTGGCCCCCATCACCCCATAGATGGTCCCCATCACCCCATAGATGACCCCCATCACCCCATAGATGGCACCCATCACCCCATAGCTGGTCCCCATCACCCCATAGATGGTCCCTATCACCCCATAGGTGGTTCCCATCACCCCATAGCTGGTCCCCATCACCCCATAGAAGGCACCCGTCACCCCATAGATGGCACCCATCACCCCATAGATGACCCCCATCACCCCATAGATGGCACCCATCACCCCATAGCTGACCCCCATCACCCCATAGGTGGCCCCCATCACCCCATTGATGGCACCCATCACCCCATAGATGGCACCTATCACCCCATATGTGGTCCCCATCACCCCATAGATGACCCACATCACCCCATAGCTGACCCCCATCACCCCATAGCTGACCCCCATCACCCCCATCCTCATCCTCTCCCATAGGGCGAAGAAGGCTTCCCCGGCTTCAAAGGCGACATGGGGGTCAAAGGAGACCGCGTAAGTCTATGGGGCTGTGCCCCATAGGGCCTGCCCCACACCACCCCCCCCCACCCCCTAACCTTTAACCTCTGCCCCACACATAGGGGGAAGTCGGGGTTCCTGGATCTAGGGGGGAAGACGGCCCTGAAGGCCCCAAAGGCCGCACGGGCCCCATTGGCGACCCCGGCCCCATAGGGCTTAGTGGGGAGAAGGTGAGAGTTGGCACTTATGGGTCAGAACCCAGCCCCATAGATGCTCCCCCCCCCCCCCATAACAACTCCTTCTCCCCACATCCTATAGGGAAAACTGGGGGTTCCAGGCCTCCCCGGTTACCCAGGGCGACAAGGTGCAAAGGTGAGTGATGGAGCTGCCCCCCAACCTGCCCCATAGATCCTCATTGTGCCCCATATATCATCCCCCCCCCCAACCTCGGACCCACATCTCCCCCCGTGCATCCATAGGGATCGCAGGGTTTCCCAGGCTTCCCAGGGAGCAACGGCGAGAAGGGGGCGCGGGTGAGTGAGCCCCATAGCGGGCGTCCTGCCCCATAGCGCCCCATAAGTGGGGCGCGACCCCCAACTGCTTCTGTGTCTCCTATAGGGTCTAGCGGGGAAATCGGGGCCAAGGGGGGAACGGGGCCCCACGGTGAGTATATGGGGATGGGGGGGGGGGGGATGATGTGCTATGGGGTGGCCCCATAGATCTATGGGGCGGGGGATGGAGCCATGGACCTTCACCCATCCAAGGGGCCAAGGGGGCAGCGAGGACCACGAGGAGCCACAGGGAAGGCAGGGGCCAAGGTCAGTTGTGGGGCAGGATGTGGGGCTATGGGGTGGGATGTGGGGCTATGGGGTGGGATGTGGGGCTATGGGGTGGGATTGGGGCTATGGGGTGGGATGTGGGTTATGGGTCAGGCTATGGGGCTATGGGGTGGGATTGGGGCTATGGGGTGGGATGTGGGGCTATGGGGTGGGATGTGGGCTATGGGGTGGGATTGGGGCTATGGGGTGGGATATGGGGCTATGGGGTGGGATGTGGGGCTATGGGGTGGGATGTGGGGCTATGGGGTGGGATTGGGGCTATGGGGTGGGATGTGGGGCTATGGGGTGGGATGTGGGGTTATGGGGTGGGATGTGGGCTATGGGGTGGATTTGGGCTATGGGGTGGGATGTGGGGCTATGGGGTGGGATTGGGGCTATGGGGTGGGATGTGGGGCTGTGGGGTGGGATTGGGGCTATGGGGTGGGATTGGGGCTATGGGGTGGGATGTGGGGCTATGGGTGGGATTGGGGCTATGGGGTGGGATGTGGGGCTATGGGGTGGGATGTGGGGCTATGGGGTGGGCTATGGGCTATGGGGTGTGCTATGGGGCTATGGGTCAGGCTATGGGGCTATGGGGTGGGATGTGGGGCTATGGGGTGGGATGTGGGGCTATGGGGTGGGATTGGGGCTATGGGGTGGGATTGGGGCTATGGGGTGGGATGTGGGGCTATGGGGTGGGATTGGGGCTATGGGGTGGGATATGGGGCTATGGGGTGGGATGGGGGCTATGGGGTGGGATGTGGGGCTATGGGGTGGGATTGGGGCTATGGGGTGGGATATGGGGCTATGGGGTGGGATGTGGGGCTGTGGGGTGGGATTGGGGCTATGGGGTGGGATTGGGGCTATGGGGCGGGATGTGGGCTATGGGGTGGGCTATGGGCTATGGGTCAGGCTATGGGGCTATGGGGTGGGATGTGGGGCTGTGGGGTGGGATTGGGGCTATGGGGTGGGATTGGGGCTATGGGGTGGGATGTGGGGCTGTGGGGTGGGATGTGGGGCTATGGGGTGGGATTGGGGCTATGGGGTGGGATGTGGGCTATGGGGTGGGCTATGGGCTATGGGTCAGGCTATGGGGCTATGGAGTGGGCTATTGGGCCATGGGATGCGCTATGGGGCTATGCATCAGCCTATGGGGCTATGGGTCAGGCTATGGGGATATGGGGTGGGATATGGGGCTATGGGGTGTGATGTGGGGCTGTGGGGTGGGATGTGGGGCTATGGGGTGGGATGTGGGGCTATGGGGAGGGATGTGGGGCTATGGGGTGGGATTGGGGCTATGGGGTGGGCTATGGGGCTATGGGTCAGGCTATGGGGCTATGGGGTGGGATGTGGGGCTTTGGGGTGGGATGTGGGGTTATGGGGTGGGTTTGGGGCTATGGGGTGGGATTGGGGCTATGGGGTGGGATGTGGGGTTATGGGGTGGGTTTGGGGCTATGGGGTGTGATTGGGGCTATGGGGTGGGATGTGGGGCTATGGGGTGGGATTGGGGCTATGGGGTGGGATGTGGGGCTATGGGGTGGGATATGGGGCTATGGGGTGGGATGTGGGGCTATGGGGTGGGATGTGGGGCTATGGGGTGGGCTATGGGCTATGGGGTGTGCTATGGGGCTATGGGTCAGGCTATGGGGCTATGGGGTGGGATGTGGGGCTGTGGGGTGGGATTGGGGCTATGGGGTGGAATTGGAGCTATGGGGTGGTATATGGGGCTATGGGGTGGGATGTGGGGTTATGGGGTGGGATATGGGGCTATGGGGTGGGATTGGGGCTATGGGGTGGGATTGGAGCTATGGGGTGGGATGTGGGGCTATGGGGTGGGATGTGGACTATGGGTCAGGCTATGGGGCTATGGGGTGAGATGTGGGCTATGGGGTGGGATGTGGGCTGTGGGGTGGGATTGGGGCGATGGGGTGGGATTGGGGCTATGGGGTGGGATTGGGGCTATGGGGTGGGATATGGGGCTATGGGGTGGGATGTGGGGCTGTGGGGTGGGATTGGGGCTATGGGGTGGGATTGGAGCTATGGGGTGGGATGTGGGGCTATGGGGTGGGATGTGGGGTTATGGGGTGGGATGTGGACTATGGGTCAGGCTATGGGGCTATGGGTCAGGCTATGGGTCAGGCTATGGGGTGTGCTACGCTATGGGGCCTCCAACCCTCTCCTTTACCCCCCATTAGGGTACCTCCGGCAGCGATGGGCCCCACGGCCCCATAGGAGAGCGGGTAAGGGGGGGGGGTCCGAGCTCCATGTGGGCGCTATGGGGCAGGGGGACCCCCCCCTCCTCACCCCATTGCACCCCATTTAGGGCCTGCCAGGACCTCAAGGACCCAACGGCTTCCCTGGCCCCAAAGGGCCCCCTGTAAGTAATGGGGGCCCCAATGGTTCCCTATGGGGCGCCCCACACGTGGGGGTCCCCGATGCTCCGCTATGGGGTGCCCCACACATGGGGGTCCCCAGTGGTCCCCTATGGGGCGCCCCACATGTGGGGGTCCCCGATGGTCCGCTATGGGGTGCCCCACACATGGGGGTCCCCAGTGGTCCCCTATGGGGCGCCCCACATGTGGGGGTCCCTGATGCTCCACTATGGGGTGCCCCACATATGGGGGTCCCCAGTGGTCCCCTATGAGGCACCCCACATGTGGGGGTCCCCCATGCTCTGCTATGGGGCGCCCCACACATGGGAACTCAAATGCTCTGCTATGGGGTGCCCCACATGTGGGGGTCCCCAATGCTTTGCTATGGGGCGCCCCACACATGGGGGTCCTCAAGGCTCTGCTATGGGGTGCCCCACACATGGGGGTCCCCAATGCTTTGTTATGGGGTGCCCCACACATGGGGGTCCCCAATGCTCTGCTATGGGGTGCCCCACACATGGGGGTCCCCAATGCTTTGCTATGGGGTGCCCCACACATGGGGGTCCCCAGTGCTGTGCCATGGGGCGCCCCACACATGGGGGTCCTCAAGGCTCTGCTATGGGGTGCCCCACACATGGGGGTCCCCGATGCTCTGCTATGGGGTGCCCCACATGTGTTGGTCCCCAGTGCTCTGCTATGGGGTGCCCCACACATGGGGGTCCCCAATGCTTTGCTATGGGGTGCCCCACACATGGGGGTCCCCAGTGCTGTGCCATGGGGCGCCCCACACATGGGGGTCCCCAATGCTTTGCTATGGGGTGCCCCACACATGGGGCCTCAAATGCTCTGCTATGGGGTGCCCCACACATGGGGGTCCCCAATGCTCTTCTATGGGGTGCCCCACACATGGGGGTCCCCAATGCTCTTCTATGGGGTGCCCCACACATGGGTGTCCCCAATGCTCTTCTATGGGGCGCCCCACACGTGGGGGTCCCCAATGCTCTTCTATGGGGTGCCCCACATGTGGAGGACCCCAATGCTCTTCTATGGGGTGCCCCACACATGGGTGTCCCCAATGCTCTGCTATGGGGTGCCCCACACATGGGGGTCCCCAATGCTGTGCTATGGGGTGCCCACACATGGGGGTCCCCGATGCTCTGCTATGGGGCGCCCCACACATGGGGGTCCCTGATGCTCCACTATGGGGTGCCCCACACATGGGGGTCCCCAGTGGTCCCCTATGGGGCGCCCCACATGTGGGGGTCCCCAATGCTCTGCTATGGGGCACCCCACACATGAGGATCCCCAGTGCTCTGCTATGGGGTGCCCAACACATGGGGGTCCCCAATGCTCTGCTATGGGGTGCCCCACATGTGGAGGACCCCAATGCTCTTCTATGGGGCGCCCCACACATGGGGGTCCCCACGGTGCCACCTCCTCCCCATAGGGCCCCCCCGGCAAGGACGGGCTCCCCGGGCACCCAGGACAGCGAGGGGAAGGGGTGAGCGGCTTAATGAGGGTTAATGAGGGGTTAATGAGGGGTTAATGAGGGGTTAATGAGGGGTTAATTAAGGGTTAATTAGGGGTTAATGAGGGGTTAATGAGGGGTTAATTAAGGGTTAATTAGGGGTTAATGAGGGGTTAATTAGGGGTTAATTAGGGGGCAATGAGGGTTAATTAAGGGTTAATTATGGGTTAATGAGGGGTTAATTAAGGGTTAATTAGGGGTTAATTGGGGGTTAATGAGGGTTAATTAGGGGTTAATTAGGGGGTAATGAGGGTTAATGAAGGGTTAATGAGGGGTTAATGAGGGTTAATGAGGGGTTAATTGGGGGTTAATGGGGGTTAATTAGGGGTCATGAGGGTTAATTAAGGGTTAATGAGGGGTTAATTAAGGGTTAACGGGGGGCAATGAGGGGTTAATCAGGGGTTAATTAAGGGTTAATGAGGCGTTAATTAAGGGTTAATGAGGGGTTAATTAAGGGTTAATGAGGGGTCAACTAAGGGTTAATGAGGGGTAATTAAGGGTTGATGGGTTAATGAGGGGTTAAGTAGGGGGTTAATGAGGGGTTAATGGGGTGTTAATTAGGGGTTAATGAAGGGTTAATGAGGGGGTAATGAGGATCAATTGAGGGTTAATGAGGGGGTAATGAGTGGTTAATTAAGGGTTAATTATGGGTTAATGAGGGGTTAATTAAGGGTTAATGAAGGGTTAATTAACGGTTAATCAGGGGTTAATTAGGGGTTCATTAAGGGTTAGTTAAGGGTTAATAAGGGGTTAATTACCCGTTAATGAGGGGGTAATTAAGGGTTGATGGGGTTAACGGGGGTTAAGTAGGGGGTAATGATGGGGTTAATGAGTTGTTAATTAGGGGTTAATGAAGGGTTAATGAGGGGGTAATGAATGGGTAATGAGGGGTTAATGAACCGGTAATGAGGGGGGAATGAATGGGTAATGAATGGGTAATGTGGGATTAATTAGGGTTAATGAGGGGTTAATGGGGGTAATGACGGGTTAATGAGGGGTTAATGGGGGTTAATGAGGGGGTAATGAGGGGTTAATGAAGGGTTAATGAGGGGTTAATGAGGGGGTAATAAATGGGTAATGAGGGGTTAATGAGTGGGGTAATGAGGGATTAATTAGGGGTTAATGGGGGTAATGACGGGGTAATTGAGGGTTAATGAGGGGGTAATGAGGGGTTAATAAAGGGTTAATGACGGGTTAATGAGGGGTTAATTAAGTGTTAATGAGGGGAAATGAAGAGTTAAGTAGCGGTTAATTAGGGTTAAGGAGGGGGTAATGAGGGGTTAATTAGGGGTTAATGAGGGTTTCATTACGGGTTAATTAGATGCTAATTAGGTGTTACTTACAGGCTAATTACGTTTTAATTACGGGTTAATTACTGGTTAATTGCCGGTTACTTATGGATAAACTCTCTGTTAATTACGGGTTCTTTATGGGTTAAATAAGGGTTAATTGAGGATTCATTAAGGGTTAATTACGGGATAATTGCAGGTTAATTGCGGGTTAATTATGGGTTCATTAAGGGTTAATTATGTTTTTATTACGTGTTAATTAGGGCTTAATTGCGGGTTAATTTATGGGTTAATCACGGGATTATTACAGGTTAATTGCGGGTTAATTACCGGGTAAATACGTGTTAATTATGGGTTAATTATGGGTGAATTATGGCTTAATTATGGGATAATTTCGGGCTAATTATGGGATAATTACAGGTTAATTGTGTGTGAATTACCGGTTAATTACGGGTTAATTACGAGTTACTTAAGGGTTAATTCCATGTTAATTAGGGGTTAATTAGGGGATAATTACAGGTTAATTATGGGATAATTAACGGTTACTTACGCATACATTAAGTGTTACTTATGGGTAATTAGGGGTTAATTATGGTTTCCTAGGGGTTGATTGCGGGTTAATTACGTGTTAATTACGGGTTAATTATATGTTAATCAAGGGGTAATGACGCGTTAATTACATATTAATTATATGTTAATGAATGGGTAATCCCATGTTAATTACCTGTTAATTACGGGTTCATCCCTCACTCCTGGTCCCTCCCCCCCCTCTTTCCATAGGGATTCCAAGGGAAAACCGGGCCCCCGGGACCCCCGGGCGTCGTCGGCCCCCCGTGAGCGCCCCCCATAGAGCCCCATTGAACCCCATTGAGCCCCATTGAGCCCCATAGAGCCCCATTGAACCCCATTGAACCCCATTGAACCCCATTGAACCCCATTGAACCCCATTGATCCCCATTGAACCCCATTGAACCCCATAGAGCCCCATAGAGCCCCATTGAACCCCATTGAACCCCATTGAACCCCATTGAACCCCATTGATCCCCATTGAACCCCATTGAACCCCATAGAGCCCCATAGAGCCCCATTGAACCCCATTGAGCCCATTGAGCCCCATTGAGCCCCATAGAGCCCCATAGAGCCCCATTGAACCCCATAGAGCCCCATAGAACCCCATTGAGCCCCATTGAGCCCCATAGAGCCCCATAGAGCCCCATAGAGCCCCATTGAACCCCATTGAGCCCCATTGAGCCCCATTGAACCCCATTGACTCCCATTGAACCCCATTGATCCCCATTGAACCCCATTGACCCCCATAGAGCCCCATTGACCCCCATTGACTCCCATTGAACCCCATTGAGCCCCATTGAGCCCCATTGACCCCATAGAGCCCCATTGAACCCCATTGAGCCCCATTGAGCCCCATTGACCCCCATAGAGCCCCATTGACCCCCATTGACTCCCATTGAACCTTATTGATCCCCATTGAACCCCGTTGACCCCCATTGACTCCCATTGACCCCCATTGAGCCCCATTGAGCCCCATTGATCCCCATTGACTCCCATTGATCCCCATTGACACCCATTGCCTCCCATTGACCCCCATTGCCCCCCATTGCCTCCCATTGACCCCCATTAAGCCCCATTGACCCCCATTGACCCCCATTGAGCCCTATTGACCCACGTTGACCCCCATTGATCCCCATTGAGCCCCATTGAGCCCCATTGACCCCTATTGAGCCCCATTGATCCCCATTGCCCCGGATTGCCCCCCATTGCCTCCCAGTGCCCCCATTGACCCCATTCACCCCCATTCACCCCCATTGACCCCATTGCCTCCCATTGACCCCCATTGCCCCCCATAGAGCCCCATAGACCCCATTGCACCCCATTGATCCCCATTGACACCCATTGACTCCCATTGACCCCCATTGATCCCCGTTGACACCCATTGCCTCCCATTGATCCCCATTGCCTCCCATTGCCCCCCATTGCCCCCCATTGACCCCCATTGACCCCATTCACCCCCATTGAGCCCCATTGCCCCCATTGACTCCCATTGATCCCCATTGACACCCATTGACTCCCATTGACCCCATTGTCCCCCATTGCCCCCCATTGCCCCCCATTGCCCCCCATTGATCCCCATTGCCCCCCATTGACTCCCATTGACCCCCATTGCCTCCCATTGACCCCCATTGACCCCCATTGCCCCCCATTGACCCCCATTGCCTCCCATTGCCCCCATTGCCCCCCATTGACCCCCATTGCCTCCCATTGACCCCCATTGCCTCCCATTGCCCCATTGCCCCCATTGACCCCCATTGCCCCCCATTGATCCCCATTGACCCCATTGCCCCCCATTGACCCCCATTGACCCCCATTGACCCCCATTGACTCCCATTGACCCCCATTGCCTCCCATTGCCCCCATTGCCCCCCATTGACCCCCATTGACTCCCATTGCCCCCCATTGACTCCCATTGACTCCCATTGACCCCCATTGACCCCCATTGACCCCCATTGACTCCCATTGACCCCCATTGCCCCCATTGCCCCCCATTGACCCCCATTGACTCCCATTGCCCCCCATTGACTCCCATTGACTCCCATTGACCCCCATTGATCCCCATTGACCCCCATTGACTCCCATTGACTCCCATTGACCCCCATTGACCCCATTGACTCCCATTGCCCCCCATTGCCCCCCATTGCCCCCCAGGGCTCCGCCGGCGAATCCGGCCCTATGGGAGAGCGCGGTCATCCCGGTCCTCCCGGTCCCCCCGGCGAGCAGGGGCTTCCGGGGCCCTCCGGCAAGGACGGCCCCAAGGTGAGGCCTCCCCATTGGTTGAATCCTTTGGGATTGATTTAAGCCCCGCCCCCCCCCCCCTTCATCCAATCCCCTTCCTCTGCCCCATAGGGAGATCCCGGCCCCACCGGGCCCCCCGGCAAGGATGGACCCGCGGGATTGAGGGGGTTCCCTGGCGAGCGCGGCCTGCCCGGCACGGCGGTGAGTGGAGCCCTATGGAGCCCTATGGAGCCCTATGGAGCCCTATGGAGCCCTATGGGAGGCCCCATAGATCCCTATGGAGGAACCATGGATCCCTATGGAGCCCTATGGAGCCCTATGGAGCCCTATGGAGCCCTATGGATCCCTATGGAGCCCTATGGGAGGCCCCATAGAGCCCTATGGAGCCCTATGGAGCCCTATGGAGCCCTATGGATCCCTATGGAGCCCTATGGAGCCCTATGGGAGGCCCATAGAGCCCTATGGAGCCCTATGGAGCCCTATGGAGCCCTATGGGAGGCCCCATAGAGCCCTATGGAGCCCTATGGATCCCTATGGAGCCCTATGGAGCCCTATGGAGCCCTATGGGAGGCCCCATAGAGCCCTATGGAGCCCTATGGAGCCCTATGGGAGGCCCCATAGAGCCCTATGGAGCCCTATGGAGCCCTATGGGAGGCCCCATGGATCCCTATGGAGCCCTATGGGAAGCCCCATAGATCTCTATAGATCACTATGGTTCCCTTTGGATCCCTATGGAGCCCTATGGAGCCCTATGGGAGGCCCCATAGAGCCCTATGGAGCCCTATGGATTCCCCATGGATCCCTATGGGAGGCCTCATAGATCCCTATGGATCCCTATGGATCCCTATGGGAGGCCACATGGGAGCCCTATGGATCCCTATGGAATTCCCAATGGATCCCCATGGAATTCCCAATGGATCCCTATGGAAATCCCCATGGATCCCTATGGAATTCCCAATGGATCCCCATGGAAATCCCCATGGATCCCTATGGAATTCCCAATGGATCCCCATGGAATTCCCAATGGATCCCTATGGAAATCCCCATGGATCCCTATGGAATTCCCAATGGATCCCCATGGAATTCCCAATGGATCCCCATGGAAATCCCCATGGATCCCTATGGAATTCCCAATGGATCCCCATGGAATTCCCAATGGATCCCCATGGAATTCCCAATGGATCCCTATGGAAATCCCCATGGATCCCTATGGAATTCCCAATGGATCCCCATGGAAATCCCCATGGATCCCTATGAAATTCCCAATGGATCCCCATGGAATTCCCAATGGATCCCTATGGAATTCCCCATGGATCCCCATGGAATTCCCCATGGATCCCTATGGAATTCCCAATGGATCCCCATGGATCCCCAATGGATCCCCATGGAATTCCCAATGGATCCCTATGGAATTCCCCATGGATCCCCATGGATTCCCCATGGATCCCTATGGAATTCCCCATGGATCCCTATGGAATTCCCAATGGATCCCTATGGAATTCCCTTATGGAATTCCCAATGGATCCCTATGGAATTCCCAATGGATCCCCATGGAATTCCCAATGGATCCCTATGGGATTCCCCATGGATCCCTATGGAATTCCCAATGGATCCCTATGGAATTCCCAATGGATCCCCATGGAATTCCCCAATGGATCCCTATGGAATTCCCCATGGATCCCCATGGAATTCCCAATGGATCCCTATGGAATTCCCCATGGATCCCCATGATTCCAATGGATTCCCAATGGATCCTTATGGAATTCCCAATGGATCCCCATGGAATTCTCCATGGATCCCCATGGGAATTCCCATGGATCCCCATGGAATTCCCAATGGATCCCCATGGATTCCCAATGGATCCCCATGGATTCCCAATGGATCCCTATGGAATTCCCCATGGGTCCCCATGGGATTCCCAATGGATCCCCATGGAATTCCCCATGGATCCCCATGGATTCCCAATGGATCCCTATGGATTCCCAATGGATCCCTATGGAATTCCCCATGGATCCCCATGGAATTCCCAATGGATCCCTATGGAATTCCCAATGGATCCCCATGGAATTCCCAATGGATCCCTATGGAATTCCCCATGGATCCCTATGGATTCCCAATGGATCCCTATGGAATTCCCCATGGATCCCTATTGGAATTCCCAATGGATCCCTATGGAATTCCCCATGGATCCCCATGGATTCCCAATGGATCCCTATGGATTCCCAATGGATCCCTATGGAATTCCCCATGGATCCCCATGGAATTCCCCATGGATCCCTATGGAATTCCCAATGGATCCCCATGGAATTCCCCATGGATCCCTATGGAATTCCCCATGGATCCCTATGGAATTCCCAATGGATCCCCATGGATTCCCAATGGATCCCTATGGAATTCCCAATGGATCCCCGTGGATTCCCCATGGATCCCCATGGAATTCCCAATGGATCCCCATGGATTCCCAATGGATCCCTATGGAATTCCCAATGGATCCCTATGGAATTCCCAATGGATCCCCATGGATTCCCAATGGATCCCTATGGAATTCCCAATGGATCCCCGTGGATTCCCCATGGATCCCCATGGAATTCCCAATGGATCCCCATGGATTCCCAATGGATCCCTATGGAATTCCCAATGGATCCCTATGGAATCACCCCACTGAGCACCCTGCTTCCTCCTATAGGGCGGCCCAGGGCTGAAGGGGAACGAGGGACCCACCGGCCCCCCAGGACCTGCTGTGAGTATCCCCATAGGTCTCTATGGGTCACGGTGCCCCACGGCTCTCTATGGGTCACGGAGCCCCATGGCTCTCTATGGGTCACGGTGCCCCATGGCTCTCTATGGGTCACGGAGCCCCATGGCTCTCTATGGGTCACGGTGCCCCATGGCTCTCTATGGGTCACGGTGCCCCATGGCCTTCTATGGGTCACGGAGCCCCATGGCTCTCTATGGGTCACGGTGCCCCATGGCTCTCTATGGGTCACGGTGCCCCATGGCCTTCTATGGGTCACGGAGCCCCATGGCTCTCTATGGGTCACGGTGCCCCATGGCCTTCTATGGGTCACGGTGCCCCACGGCTCTCTATGGGTCACGGTGCCCCATGGCTCTCTATGGGTCACGGTGCCCCATGGCTCTCTATGGGTCACGGTGCCCCATGGCCTTCTATGGGTCACGGTGCCCCATGGCTCTCTATGGGTCACGGTGCCCCATGGCCTTCTATGGGTCACGGAGCCCCATGGCTCTCTATGGGTCACGGTGCCCCATGGCTCTCTATGGGTCACGGTGCCCCACGGCTCTCTATGGGTCACGGTGCCCCATGGCTCTCTATGGGTCACGGAGCCCCATGGCTCTCTATGGGTCACGGTGCCCCATGGCCTTCTATGGGTCACGGAGCCCCATGGCTCTCTATGGGTCACTGCCCCATATCCCTGCCCCCCAGGGCTCTCCAGGGGAGCGGGGGGCTCCAGGACAAGGGGGTCCCGTTGGCCCCCCAGGGAGACCCGGACCCCAGGGACCCCCAGGTCCAGCCGGAGAGAAGGGAATTGCGGTGGGTACCCCATTGATCATCATTGACCCCCATTGAACCCCATTGATCATCATTGAGCCCCATTGAACCCCATTGATCATCATTGAGCCCCATTGATCCCCATTGATCATCATTGATCCCCATTGATCCCCATTGAACCCCATTGATCCCCATTGATCATCATTGATCCCCATTGATCCCCATTGAACCCCATTGAACCCCATTGATCATCATTGAGCCCCATTGAACCCCATTGATCATCATTGAGCCCCATTGAACCCCATTGATCCCCATTGAACCCCATTGATCATCATTGACCCCCATTGAACCCCATTGATCATCATTGAGCCCCATTGATCACCATAGAGCCCCATTGATCCCCATTGAACCCTATTGATCCCCATTGATCCCCATTGATCATCATTGACCCCCATTGAACCCCATTGATCCCCATTGAACCCCATTGATCATCATTGATCCCCATTGATCCCCATTGAACCCCATTGAACCCCATTGATCCCCATTGATCCCCATTGATCCCCATTGATCATCATTGATCATCATTGAGCCCCATTGATCCCCATTGATCATCATTGATCATCATTGAACCCCATTGAGCCCCATTGAGCCCCATTGATCCCCATTGATCCCCATTGAACCCCATTGAGCCCCATTGAGCCCCATTGATCCCCATTGCCCCCCATTGATCATCATTGAGCCCCATTGATCCCCATTGAACCCCATTGAACCCCATTGATCCCCATTGAGCCCCATTGAGCCCCATTGATACCGATTGAACCCCATTGATCCCCATTGAGCCCCATTGATCCCCATTGAACCCCATTGAGCCCCATTGATCCCCATTGATCCCCATTGAACCCCATTGATCCCCATTGAGACCCATTGAACCCCATTGATCCCCATTGCCCCCCATTGACCCCATTGACCCCATTGCACCCCATTGACCCCATTGCACCCCATTGACCCCATTGCACCCCATTGAACCCCATTGAACCCCATTGAACCCCATTGACCCCATTGCACCCCATTGACCCCATTGAACCCCATTGAACCCCATTGACCCCATTGCACCCCATTGACCCCATTGAACCCCATTGAACCCCATTGATCCCCATTGACCCCATTGCACCCCATTGACCCCATTGAACCCCATTGAACCCCATTGAACCCCATCTCCCCATAGGGGGACAAGGGCTCCGTGGGTCCTGCTGGCCGCGATGGGGTGCAGGGACCTGTGGGGCTCCCAGGTCCCGCCGGGCCCCCCGGTGGGGCAGGAGAGGATGGAGACAAGGTGAGGACCCCCCCCCCCATCCTGCCCCATAGCGACCCATTGACTCCCATTGACTCCCATTGACCCCATTGACCCCATTGACTCCCATTGACTCCCATTGACTCCCATTGACCCCATTGACCCCCATTGACCCCCATTGACTCCCATTGACTCCCATTGACCCCCATTGCCCCCCATTTCCCCATTGCCCCCATTGCCCCACTGCCCCATTGACCCCCATTGCCCCATTGCCCCCCATTGCCCCATTGCCCCCCATTGCCCCATTGCCCCCCATTGCCCCATTCCCCCCATTGCCCCCCATTGCCCCATTGCCCCATTGCCCCCATTGACCCCCATTTCCCCCCATTGCCCCATTGCCCCCATTGCGCCCCATTGCCCCATTGCCCCCATTGCCCCCATTGCCCCCATTGCCCCCATTGCGCCCCATTGCCCCATTGCCCCATTGAGCCCCATTGCCCCCATTACCCCCCATTGCCCCATTGCCCCCCATTGCTGCCCCATGGATTTGAGCATCTTCTCCCCCCAACCACAGGGTGAGGTCGGGGATCCCGGCTCCAAGGGGACCAAAGGCACCAAAGGAGAGCACGTGAGTGGCCCCATAGCCCTCTATGGGTCACTGCCGCCCCATAGCCCTCTATGGGTCACTGCCGCCCCATAGCCCTCTATGGGTCACTGCCGCCCCATAGCCCTCTATGGGTCATTGCCACCCCATAGCCCTCTATGGGTCACTGCTGTCCCATAGCCCTCTATGGGTCACTGCTGTCCCATAGCCCTCTATGGGTCTATCCTGCCCCATAGCCCTCTATGGGTCAATTCTGCCCCATAGCCCTCTATGGGTCACTGCTGCCCCATAGCCCTCTATGGGTCACTGCTGCCCCATTGCTCTCTATGGGTCACTGCCGCCCCATAGCCCTCTATGGGTCACTGCTGCCCCATCACCCTCTATGGGTCAATTCTGCCCCATAGCCCTCTATGGGTCACTGCTGCCCCATAGCCTCTATGGGTCAATCCTGCCCCATAGCCCTCTATGGGTCACTGCTGCCCCATAGCCCTCTATGGGTCAATCCTGCCCCATAGCCCTCTATGGGTCACTGCCGCCCCATAGCCCTCTATGGGTCATTGCCACCCCATAGCCCTCTATGGGTCACTGCTGTCCCATAGCCCTCTATGGGTCTATCCTGCCCCATAGCCCTCTATGGGTCACTGCTGTCCCATAGCCCTCTATGGGTCTATCCTGCCCCATAGCCCTCTATGGGTCAATTCTGCCCCATAGCCCTCTATGGGTCACTGCTGCCCATAGCCCTCTATGGTCAATCCTGCCCCATAGCCCTCTGTGGGTCACTGCCGCCCCATAGCCCTCTATGGGTCATTGCCGCCCCATAGCCCTCTATGGGTCAATTCTGCCCATAGCCCTCTATGGGTCACTGCCGCCCCATAGCCCCCTCTCTCTCCATAGGGACCCCCGGGCCCTCCTGGACCCATTGGAGCCGTCGGCCAACCCGGAGCAGCCGTGAGCATCCCCCTCTCCCCACGGCGCGGGGCTCCCTATGGGGCACCCTATGGGTCCTATGGGGCAGCCCCATTGTGCCCTATGGGGGCCTGACCCCTTCCTGCCCCATAGGGAGCTGATGGGGAGCCGGGGGCCCGAGGACCTCAGGGCCACTTTGGAGCCAAAGGGGACGAGGGGACGCGGGGCTTCAATGGAGCCCCAGGCCCCATTGGGCTGCAGGTGGGGCCCCATTGACCCATAACCAATCCCATTGCCCCATAGCGTGCCCCATAACCAACCCCATTGCCCCATAACCAATCCCATTGCCCCATAGCGTGCCCCATAACCAACCCCATTGCCCCATAGCGTGCCCCATAACCAACCCCATTGCCCCATAACCAATCCCATTGCCCCATAGCGTGCCCCATAACCAATCCCATCGCCCCATAACCAACCCCATTGCCCCATAGCCAATCCCATTGCCCCATAGCGTGCCCCATAACCAACCCCATTGCCCCATAACCAACCCCATCGCCCCATAGCCAATCCCATTGCCCCATAGCGTGCCCCATAACCAACCCCATTGCCCCATAACCAACCCCATTGCCCCATAACCAATCCCATTGCCCCATAACCAACCCCATTGCCCCATAGCGTGCCCCATAACCAACCCCATTGCCCCATAGTGCCCCCATAACCAATCTTATTGCCCCATAACCAACCCCATTGCCCCATAGCGTGCCCCATAACCAACCCCATTGCCCCATAGCGTGCCCCATAACCAACCCCATTGCCCCATAGCGTGCCCCATAACCAACCCCATTGCCCCATAACCAATCCCATCGCCCCATAACCAATCCCATCGCCCCATAACCAACCCCATTGCCCCATAACCAATCCCATCGCCCCATAACCAACCCCATTGCCCCATAACCAACCCCATTGCCCCATAGCGTGCCCCATAACCAACCCCATTGCCCCATAGTGCCCCCATAACCAATCTTATTGCCCCATAACCAATCCCATTGCCCCATAGCGTGCCCCATAACCAACCCCATTGCCCCATAGCGTGCCCCATAACCAACCCCATTGCCCCATAGCGTGCCCCATAACCAATCCCATCGCCCCATAACCAACACCATTGCCCCATAACCAACCCCATTGCCCCATAACCAATCCCATCGCCCCATAACCAACCCCATTGCCCCATAGCGTGCCCCATAACCAACCCCATTGCCCCATAACCAACCCCATTGCCCCATAACCAACCCCATCGCCCCATAGCGTGCCCCATAACCAACCCCATTGCCCCATAACCAACCCCATTGCCCCATAGCGTGCCCCATAACCAACCCCATTGCCCCATAACCAACCCCATTGCCCCATAACCAATCCCATCGCCCCATAATCAACCCCATTGCCCCATAGCGTGCCCCATAACCAATCCCATTGCCCCATAACCAACCCCATTGCCCCATAACCAACCCCATTGCCCCATAACCAACCCCATTGCCCCATAGCGTGCACCATAACCAATCCCATTGCCCCATAACCAACCCCATTGCCCCATAACCAACCCCATCGCCCCATAGCGTGCCCCATAACCAACCCCATCGCCCCATAACCAACCCCATTGCCCCATAGCGTGCCCCATAACCAACCCCATTGCCCCATAGCGTGCCCCATAACCAACCCCATTGCCCCATAGCGTGCCCCATAACCAACCCCATTGCCCCATAGCGTGCCCCATAACCAACCCCATTGCCCCATAACCAATCCCATCGCCCCATAACCAACCCCATTGCCCCATAACCAATCCCATCGCCCCATAACCAACCCCATTGCCCCATAACCAACCCCATTGCCCCATAGCGTGCCCCATAACCAACCCCATTGCCCCATAGTGCCCCCATAACCAATCTTATTGCCCCATAACCAATCCCATTGCCCCATAGCGTGCCCCATAACCAACCCCATTGCCCCATAGCGTGCCCCATAACCAACCCCATTGCCCCATAGCGTGCCCCATAACCAACCCCATTGCCCCATAACCAATCCCATCGCCCCATAACCAATCCCATCGCCCCATAACCAACCCCATTGCCCCATAACCAATCCCATCGCCCCATAACCAACCCCATTGCCCCATAACCAACCCCATTGCCCCATAGCGTGCCCCATAACCAACCCCATTGCCCCATAGTGCCCCCATAACCAATCTTATTGCCCCATAACCAATCCCATTGCCCCATAGCGTGCCCCATAACCAACCCCATTGCCCCATAGCGTGCCCCATAACCAATCCCATCGCCCCATAACCAACACCATTGCCCCATAACCAACCCCATTGCCCCATAACCAACCCCATTGCCCCATAGCGTGCCCCATAACCAATCCCATCGCCCCATAACCAACACCATTGCCCCATAACCAACCCCATTGCCCCATAACCAATCCCATTGCCCCATAGCGTGCCCCATAACCAACCCCATCGTCCCTTAACCAATCCCATTGCCCCATAGCATGCCCCATAACCAACCCCATCGCCCCATAACCAACCCCATTGCCCCATAACCAATCCCATTGCCCCATAGCGTGCCCCATAACCAACCCCATTGCCCCTTAACCAATCCCATCGCCCCATAACCAACCCCATTGCCCCATAGCGTGCCCCATAACCCATCCCATTGCCCCATAACCAATCCCATTGCCCCATAGCACCCCCCATAACCCATCCCATTGCCCCACAGCGCACCCCACAATCAATCCCATCGCCCCATAGCACCCCACATAACCAAACCCATCGCCCCATAACCAATCCCATTGCCCCATAACCCATCCCATTGCCCCATAACCAACCCCATTGCCCCATAACCAATCCCATTGCCCCATAGCACCCCCCATAAGCCATCCCATTGCCCCACAGCGCACCCCACAATCAATCCCATCGCCCCATAACCAATCCCATCGCCCCATAACCAATCCCATCGCCCCATAGCACCCCACATAACCAAACCCATCGCCCCATAACCAATCTCATTGCCCCATAACCAAACCCATTGCCCCATAACCAATCCCATTGCCCCATAATCAATCCCATCGCCCCATAACCAATCCCATCGCCCCATAGCACCCCACATAACCAATCCCATTGCCCCATAGCACCCCCCATAAGCCATCCCATTGCCCCACAGCGCACCCCACAATCAATCCCATCGCCCCATAACCAATCCCATCGCCCCATAACCAATCCCATCGCCCCATAGCACCCCCCCATAACCCCTCCCTCCACCCCTCTCTGCCCCCCAAGTTGACCCCTTTCCCCCCCCCCCATAGGGGCTGCCGGGTCCTGCTGGTGAGAAGGGGGAGACAGGCGATGTGGGGCCCATGGTGAGTTCCCCCCCCCATCTATGGGTCCCTATGGGGCAGTGCTTGGGGGGCGCGCCCCATAACCAACCCCCCCCCCCCCCCTTTTTGTCTCTCCCCCCACTTTAGGGCCCCCCCGGACCCCCAGGTCCTCGTGGTCCAGCCGGAGCCTCCGGAGCCGATGTGAGCGCCCCAGCCCCACATCCCCATCTATGGGGCGCAATGGGGGGACATGGGGATCCGATGGGATCTTCCCATCCCCTTCTGTTCCATAGGGACCACAGGGAGCGCCGGGGGGCGTCGGGAATGTGGGGCCCCAAGGGGAGAAGGTGAGGAGTGGGGATAGGGATGGGCATGGATATGTGGGGCATGGATATGGGGCTATGGATATGGGGGGTATGGATATGGGGCTATGGATATGGGGCTATGGATATGGGGGGTATGGATATGGGGCTATGGATATGGGGCTATGGATATGGGGGGTATGGATATGGGGCTATGGATATGGGGCTATGGATATGGGGGGTATGGATATGGGGGGTATGGATATGGGGGGTATGGATATGGGGCTATGGATATGGGGGGCATGGATATGGGGCTATGGATATGGGGGGTATGGATATGGGGGGTATGGATATGGGGGGTATGGATATGGGGCTATGGATATGGGGGGTATGGATATGGGGGGTATGGATATGGGGCTATGGATATGGGGGGTATGGATATGGGGCTATGGATATGGGGGGTATGGATATGGGGCTATGGATATGGGGGGTATGGATATGGGGGGTATGGATATGGGGCTATGGATATGGGGGGTATGGATATGGGGCTATGGATATGGGGGGTATGGATATGGGGCTATGGATATGGGGGGTATGGATATGGGGGGTATGGATATGGGGGGTATGGATATGGGGCTATGGATATGGGGGGTATGGATATGGGGGGTATGGATATGGGGCTATGGATATGGGGGGTATGGATATGGGGCTATGGATATGGGGGGTATGGATATGGGGGGTATGGATATGGGGCTATGGATATGGGGGGTATGGATATGGGGCTATGGATATGGGGGGTATGGATATGGGGCTATGGATATGGGGGGTATGGATATGGGGGGTATGGATATGGGGGGTATGGATATGGGGCTATGGATATGGGGGGTATGGATATGGGGGGTATGGATATGGGGCTATGGATATGGGGGGCATGGATATGGGGGGTATGGATATGGGGCTATGGATATGGGGGGTATGGATATGGGGGGTATGGATATGGGGGGTATGGATATGGGGCTATGGATATGGGGGGTATGGATATGGGGCTATGGATATGGGGGGTATGGATATGGGGGGTATGGATATGGGGCTATGGATATGGGGCAATGGATATGGGGGGCATGGATATGGGGCTATGGATATGGGGGGTATGGATATGGGGGGTATGGATATGGGGCTATGGATATGGGGCTATGGATATGGGGGGTATGGATATGGGGGGTATGGATATGGGGCTATGGATATGGGGCTATGGATATGGGGCTATGGATATGGGGGGTATGGATATGGGGGGTATGGATATGGGGCTATGGATATGGGGGGTATGGATATGGGGGGTATGGATATGGGGGGTATGGATATGGGGCTATGGATATGGGGGGTATGGATATGGGGGGTATGGATATGGGGGGCATGGATATGGGGCTATGGATATGGGGCTATGGATATGGGGGGTATGGATATGGGGGGCATGGATATGGGGCTATGGATATGGGGCTATGGATATGGGGGGCATGGATATGGGGGGTATGGATATGGGGGGTATGGATATGGGGCTATGGATATGGGGCTATGGATATGGGGGGTATGGATATGGGGGGCATGGATATGGGGGGCATGGATATGGGGCTATGGATATGGGGGGCATGGATATGGGGCTATGGATATGGGGGGCATGGATATGGGGGGTATGGATATGGGGCTATGGATATGGGGGGTATGGATATGGGGCTATGGATATGGGGGGTATGGATATGGGGCTATGGATATGGGGCTATGGATATGGGGGGTATGGATATGGGGGGTATGGATATGGGGGGCATGGATATGGGGCTATGGATATGGGGGGTATGGATATGGGGCTATGGATATGGGGGGCATGGATATGGGGCTATGGATATGGGGGGTATGGATATGGGGCTATGGATATGGGGCTATGGATATGGGGGGTATGGATATGGGGGGTATGGATATGGGGGGTATGGATATGGGGGGTATGGATATGTGGGGCACGGATATGGGGGGTATGGATATGGGGGGTATGGATATGGGGGGCATGGATATGGGGCTATGGATATGGGGGGCATGGATATGGGGGGTATGGATATGGGGGGCATGGATATGGGGCTATGGATATGGGGCTATGGATATGGGGGGCATGGATATGGGGGGTATGGATATGGGGGGCATGGATATGGGGGGTATGGATATGGGGGGCATGGATATGGGGCTATGGATATGGGGGGTATGGATATGGGGGGCATGGATATGGGGCTATGGATATGGGGGGTATGGATATGGGGGGTATGGATATGGGGCTATGGATATGGGGGGTATGGATATGGGGGGCATGGATATGGGGCTATGGATATGGGGCTATGGATATGGGGGGTATGGATATGGGGGGTATGGATATGGGGCTATGGATATGGGGGGTATGGATATGGGGGGCATGGATATGGGGCTATGGATATGGGGGGTATGGATATGGGGGGTATGGATATGGGGGGTATGGATATGGGGCTATGGATATGGGGCTATGGATATGGGGCTATGGATATGGGGGGTATGGATATGGGGGGTATGGATATGGGGCTATGGATATGGGGGGTATGGATATGGGGGGTATGGATATGGGGCTATGGATATGGGGGGCATGGATATGGGGCTATGGATATGGGGGGCATGGATATGGGGGGTATGGATATGGGGGGTATGGATATGGGGGGTATGGATATGGGGCTATGGATATGGGGGGCATGGATATGGGGCTATGGATATGGGGGGCATGGATATGGGGGGTATGGATATGGGGGGTATGGATATGGGGGGTATGGATATGGGGCTATGGATATGGGGGGCATGGATATGGGGCTATGGATATGGGGGGCATGGATATGGGGGGTATGGATATGGGGGGTATGGATATGGGGCTATGGATATGGGGGGCATGGATATGGGGCTATGGATATGGGGGGCATGGATATGGGGGGTATGGATATGGGGGGTATGGATATGGGGGGTATGGATATGGGGGGCTATGGATAATGATATCCATGGACATTGGGGTTCTATGGGTGATGATACCCATGGATATTGGGGTTCTATGGGTCCCGTTACCCATGGATATTGGGGTTCTATGGGTGATGATACCCATGGATATTGGGGTTCTATGGGTCCCGTTACCCATGGATATTTGGGTTCTATGGGTCCCGGTACCCATGGATATTGGGGTTCTATGGGTCCAGGTACCCATGGACATTGGGGTTCTATGGGTGATGATACCCATGGATATTGGGGTTCTATGGGTCCCGTTACCCATGGATATTGGGGTTCTATGGGTCCTGGTACTCATGGATATTGGGGTTCTATGGGTCCCGTTACCCATGGATATTGGGGTTCTATGGGTCCTGGTACTCATGGATATTGGGGTTCTATGGGTCCCGTTACCCATGGATATTGGGGTTCTATGGGTCCCGTTACCCATGGATATTGGGGTTCTATGGGTGATGATACCCATGGATATTGGGGTTCTATGGGTGATGATACCCATGGATATTGGGGTTCTATGGGTCCCGTTACCCATGGATATTTGGGTTCTATGGGTCCCGGTACCCATGGATATTGGGGTTCTATGGGTCCAGGTACCCATGGACATTGGGGTTCTATGGGTGATGATACCCATGGATATTGGGGTTCTATGGGTCCCGTTACCCATGGATATTGGGGTTCTATGGGTCCTGGTACTCATGGATATTGGGGTTCTATGGGTCCCGTTACCCATGGATATTGGGGTTCTATGGGTCCCGTTACCCATGGACATTGGGGTTCTATGGGTCCCGTTACCCATGGATATTGGGGTTCTATGGGTCCCGTTACCCATGGATATTGGGGTTCTATGGGTCCTGGTACTCATGGATATTGGGGTTCTATGGGTCCCGGTACCCATGGACATTGGGGTTCTATGGGTCCCGGTACCCATGGATATTGGGGTTCTATGGGTCCTGGTACTCATGGATATTGGGGTTCTATGGGTCCCGTTACCCATGGATATTGGGGTTCTATGGGTCCCGTTACCCATGGATATTGGGGTTCTATGGGTCCCCGTACCCATGGACATTGGGGTTCTATGGGTCCCGGTACCCATGGACATTGGGGTTCTATGGGTCCCGTTACCCATGGACATTGGGGTTCTATGGGTGATGATACCCATGGATATTGGAGTTCTATGGGTCCCGTTACCCATGGATATTGGGGTTCTATGGGTCCCGGTACCCATGGATATGGGGTTCTATGGGTCCCAGTACCCATTGATATTGGGGTTCTATGGGTCCCGGTACCCATGGACATTGGGGTTCTATGGGTCCCAGTACCCATTGATATTGGGGTTCTATGGGTCCCGTTACCCATGGACATTGGGGTTCTATGGGTCCCGTTACCCATGGACATTGGGGTTCTATGGGTGATGATACCCATGGATATTGGGGTTCTATGGGTCCCGTTACCCATGGATATTGGAGTTCTATGGGTCCCGTTACCCATGGATATTGGGGTTCTATGGGTCCCGGTACCCATGGATATGGGGTTCTATGGGTCCCAGTACCCATTGATATTGGGGTTCTATGGGTCCCGGTACCCATGGACATTGGGGTTCTATGGGTGATGATACCCATGGATATTGGGGTTCTATGGGTCCCGTTACCCATGGACATTGGGGTTCTATGGGTCCCGTACCCATGGATATTGGGGTTCTATGGGTCCCAGTACCCATTGATATTGGGGTTCTATGGGTCCCGTTACCCATGGATATTTGGGTTCTATGGGTCCCGGTACCCATGGATATTGGGGTTCTATGGGTCCAGGTACCCATGGACATTGGGGTTCTATGGGTCCCGTTACCCATGGATATTGGGGTTCTATGGGTGATGATACCCATGGATATTGGGGTTCTATGGGTCCCAGTACCCATGGATATTGGGGTTCTATGGGTCCCGTTACCCATGGATATTGGGGTTCTATGGGTCCCGTTACCCATGGACATTGGGGTTCTATGGGTGATGATACCCATGGATATTGGGGTTCTATGGGTCCCGGTACCCATGGATATTGGGGTTCTATGGGTCCCGGTACCCATGGATATGGGGTTCTATGGGTCCCGGTACCCATGGACATTGGGGTTCTATGGGTGATGATACCCATGGATATTGGGGTTCTATGGGTCCCGTTACCCATGGATATTGGGGTTCTATGGGTGATGATACCCATGGATATTGGGGTTCTATGGGTCCCGTTACCCATGGATATTGGGGTTCTATGGGTCCCGTTACCCATGGATGTTGGGGTTCTATGGGTCCCAGTACCCATGGACATTGGGGTTCTATGGGTGATGATACCCATGGACATTGGGGTTCTATGGGTCCAGGTACCCATGGACATTGGGGTTCTATGGGTGATGATACCCATGGATATTGGGGTTCTATGGGTCCCGTTACCCATGGATATTGGGGTTCTATGGGTGATGATACCCATGGATATTGGGGTTCTATGGGTGATGATACCCATGGATATTGGGGTTCTATGGGTCCCGTTACCCATGGACATTGGGGTTCTATGGGTCCCGTTACCCATGGATATTGGGGTTCTATGGGTCCCGTTACCCATGGATATTGGGGTTCTATGGGTGATGATACCCATGGATATTGGGGTTCTATGGGTCCTGTTACCCATGGATATTGGGGTTCTATGGGTCCCGTTACCCATGGATATTGGGGTTCTATGGGTCCCGTTACCCATGGATATTGGGGTTCTATGGGTCCTGTTACCCATGGATATTGGGGTTCTATGGGTGATGATACCCATGGATATTGGGGTTCTATGGGTCCCGTTACCCATGGATATTGGGCTTCTATGGGTCCCGGTACCCATGGATATTTGGGTTCTATGGGTCCCGGTACCCATGGACATTGGGGTTCTATGGGTCCCGTTACCCATGGATATTGGGGTTCTATGGGTCCCGTTACCCATGGATATTGGGGTTCTATGGGTCCCGTTACCCATGGATATTGGGGTTCTATGGGTCCTGTTACCCATGGACATTGGGGTTCTATGGGTCCCGGTACCCATGGATATTGGGGTTCTATGGGTCCCGTTACCCATGGACATTGGGGTTCTATGGGTGATGATACCCATGGATATTGGGGTTCTATGGGTCCCGTTACCCATGGATATTGGGGTTCTATGGGTCCCGTTACCCATGGATATTGGGGTTCTATGGGTCCCCGTACCCATGGATATTTGGGTTCTATGGGTCCCAGTACCCATGGATATTGGGGTTCTATGGGTCCCCGTACCCATGGATATTTGGGTTCTATGGGTCCCGGTACCCATGGACATTGGGGTTCTATGGGTGATGATACCCATGGATATTGGAGTTCTATGGGTCCCGTTACCCATGGACATTGGGGTTCTATGGGTGATGATACCCATGGATATTGGGGTTCTATGGGTCCCGTTACCCATGGATATTGGGGTTCTATGGGTCCTGTTACCCATGGACATTGGGGTTCTATGGGTGATGATACCCATGGATATTGGGGTTCTATGGGTCCCGTTACCCATGGATATTGGGGTTCTATGGGTGATGATACCCATGGATATTGGGGTTCTATGGGTCCCGTTACCCATGGATATTGGGGTTCTATGGGTGATGATACCCATGGATATTGGAGTTCTATGGGTCCCGTTACCCATGGATATTGGGGTTCTATGGGTCCCGTTACCCATGGACATTGGGGTTCTATGGGTCCCAGTACCCATGGACATTGGGGTTCTATGGGTCCCGTTACCCATGGACATTGGGGTTCTATGGGTCCCATTACCCATGGACATTGGGGTTCTATGGGTCCCGGTACCCATGGACATTGGGGTTCTATGGGTCCCGGTACCCATGGACATTGGGGTTCTATGGGTCCCGTTACCCATGGACATTGGGGGTCTATGGGTCCCGTTACCCATGGACATTGGGGTTCTATGGGTCCCGGTACCCATGGATATTGGGGTTCTATGGGTCCCGTTACCCATGGATATTGGGGTTCTATGGGTCCTGGTACTCATGGATATTGGGGTTCTATGGGTCCCGTTACCCATGGACATTGGGGTTCTATGGGTCCCGGTACCCATGGACATTGGGGTTCTATGGGTCCCGTTACCCATGGACATTGGGGTTCTATGGGTCCCGGTACCCATGGACATTGGGGTTCTATGGGTCCCGGTACCCATGGATATTGGGGTTCTATGGGTCCCGGTACCCATGGACATTGGGGTTCTATGGGTGATGATACCCATGGATATTGGAGTTCTATGGGTCCCGTTACCCATGGATATTGGGCTTCTATGGGTCCCGTTACCCATGGATATTGGGGTTCTATGGGTGATGATACCCATGGATATTGGGGTTCTATGGGTCCCGTTACCCATGGACATTGGGGTTCTATGGGTCCCGGTACCCATGGATATTGGGGTTCTATGGGTCCCGGTACCCATGGGCATTGCGGTTCTATGGGTCCCGTTACCCATGGATATTGGGGTTCTATGGGTCCTGTTACCCATGGATATTGGGGTTCTATGGGTCCCGGTACCCATGGACATTGGGGTTCTATGGGTCCCGGTACCCATGGATATTGGGGTTCTATGGGTCCCGTTACCCATGGACATTGGGGTTCTATGGGTGATGATACCCATGGATATTGGGGTTCTATGGGTCCCGTTACCCATGGATATTGGGGTTCTATGGGTCCCGTTACCCATGGACATTGGGGTTCTATAGGTGATGATACCCATGGATATTGGGGTTCTATGGGTCCCGTTACCCATGGACATTGGGGTTCTATGGGTGATGATACCCATGGATATTGGGGTTCTATGGGTCCTGTTACCCATGGACATTGGGGTTCTATGGGTCCCCGTACCCATGGATATTGGGGTTCTATGGGTCCCGGTACCCATGGACATTGGGGTTCTATGGGTCCCGGTACCCATGGATATTGGGGTTCTATGGGTCCCGGTACCCATGGATATTGGGGTTCTATGGGTCCCGTTACCCATGGATATTGGGCTTCTATGGGTCCCGGTACCCATGGATATTTGGGTTCTATGGGTCCCGGTACCCATGGATATTGGGGTTCTATGGGTCCCGTTACCCATGGATATTGGGGTTCTATGGGTCCCGTTACCCATGGACATTGGGGTTCTATGGGTCCCGTTACCCATGGATATTGGGGTTCTATGGGTGATGATACCCATGGATATTGGGGTTCTATGGGTCCTGTTACCCATGGACATTGGGGTTCTATGGGTCCCGGTACCCATGGATTCCCCCTCCATCCCTATGTGCATCTCTTCCCCCTTCCCATTCCAGGGTGATCCCGGCGAATCGGGAGCTCCCGGAATCCAAGGAGAGCCCGGGACCAAGGTGAACACCAATGGGGGACCCGGCCCCACACCCCCCCCTCTTTTCCCTCTATCCATCCCCATTCCCAACCTCACCCCCATCCCATTCCATAGGGCCCACGAGGCGAGCGTGGGGAGAAGGGAGAAGCCGGAGCCGCCGGAGCCGCCGGTCCTCCCGGTGGGAGAGGTCCCGTTGGAGACGATGGAGCCAAAGGGAATCCCGTCAGTGGGGGTTCTATGGGGCAGGAAGCACTTGGGGGGCGGAGCATTGTGGGGAGGGGGGATCCCCATTGGCTCCCATTGATTTCTTCCCATCCCAAGGGGCCCGTTGGCTTCCCAGGAGATCCCGGCCCTCCCGGAGAGATGGGGCCAAGGGTGAGTGAGGGGGAGCTCCGGCCCCATTCCCAACGTTGGGAATGGCGCTGGGATACAAGGGGGGGGGGGGGGGAAGAGGGGGGGGGGCTCATCTGGGTTTGTGCTTCCCCCCCCCCAAAAACAGGGGCAGGACGGTGCCAAAGGGGAGCGGGGTGAGGATGGAGAACCCGGAGAGCCGGTGAGTGGCCAATGCCATCGGAATTCCAGGGGGGAATAGCACATCCCTATCCCTATCCATAGCCCTATCCCTATCCCCATCCCTATATACCATCCCCATCCATATCCCCAGCCCTATATCCCAGCCCCAGCCCCAGCCCTATACCTATATATAGCCCTACCCCCATCCCCATCCCTATATCCCATACCCAACCTGATCCCTATCCCTATCCCCATCCCTATATCCCATCCCCAGCCACAGCCCCATCCCTATCCCTATCCATAGCTCCATCCCTATCCCCATCCACATATCCCAGCCCCATCCCTATCCCTATCCATAGCCCTATCCCCATCCCTATATCCCATCCGCAACCCCATCCCTATCCCCATCCCCATCCTAACCTTAACCCTATCCCTATCCCCAACCCCATCCCTATCCTTATCCATATCCATATCCCTATCCCTATCCCCATCCTTTTATTCCATCCCCATCCCTATCCCATCCCCATCCCCATCCCTATCCCATCCCCATCCCCATCCCTATCCCCATCCCTATCCCCATCCCTATATTCCATCCCCATCCCTATCCCATCCCTATCCATAGCCCTATCCCCATCCCTATATCCCATCCCCATCTCCATCCCTATCCCTATCCCTAACCTTAACCCTATCCCTATCCACATCCCTATCCCCGTCCCTATCCCCATCCCTATATTCCATCCCCATTCCTATCCCATCCCTATCCATAGCCCTATCCCCATCCCTATATCCCATCCCCATCCCCATCTCCATCCCTAGCCCTAACCTTAACCCTATCCCTATCCCCATCCCTATCCCCATCCCTATATCCCTATCCCTATTGCTATCCCTTTCCCCATATCCATCCCCATCCCTATCCCTTTCCCCATATCCATCCCTATCCCTATATCCCATCCCCATCCCCATCCCTATATCCCATCCCCATCCCCATCCCATTCCCTATCCCCATCCATCCCCATCCCCATCCCCATCCCTATCCCTATATCCCGTCCCCATCCCCATCCCTATATCCCATCCCCATCCCCATCCCATTCCCTATCCCCATCCATCCCCATCCCCACCCCTATTCCCTACCCTTAACCCCCTATGAGATCTGGGATGTGGGTCAGAGCATCGCCATGGGATGAGGACTGGGAACACTGGGATGGGAGGACTCCTCCCTCCCACCTGGTCCCCATGGTCCCCCTTGTGCCCCCCAATTCCATAGGGATCCCCAGGCCCGACAGGAGAGAACGGTCCCCCCGGGCCCCTCGGGAAGCGGGTAAGAGCCGCATGATCCCAACGCATCCCATAGGGATCGAGGCCCCATGGATGCCCCCATCCCTTCGTGTCTCCTCTCCATAGGGCCCGGCCGGTTCTCCCGGCCCCGAAGGACGTCAGGGCGAGAAGGGAGCCAAGGTGAGAGCCAATGGGGATGCCGGATGCTGCCCAAACGGCATTCCCGACATTGGGATTGACCGGATCCGGTCTCCATAGGGAGAAGCGGGAGCAAGCGGAGCTCCGGGCAAGACGGGGCCTGTGGGGCCACAAGGACTTGGGGGGAAGCAAGGCCCCGATGGGCTCCGAGGGCTCCCAGGATCTGTGGTGAGTGAGAAGGGGAGCAGGGAGACCGGGATGTGGGGCGGGAATGATGATGGGATGTGGGGTGGGAATGAGCATGGGATATGGGGCAGGCCCCCAATGCTGCCCATGGGATACTGATGCCGTCCCCTCCTCTCTAGGGCGAGCAAGGAAAACCGGGAAGCGCGGGACCGGCCGGACCCCCAGGTCCAATGGTGAGCATGGACCCCTCCCATAAACTTAACCCTAACCCTAACCCTAACCTTAACCCTAACCCTAACCTTGAACCTAACCATAACCCTAACGCTAACCATAACCTTAACGCTAACCATAACCTTAACCTTAACCCTAACCCTAAACCTACCCATAACCTTAACGCTAACCATAACCCTAACACAAACCATAACCTTAATCCTAACCCTAACCCTAAACCTAACCATAACCTTAACGCTAACCATAACCTTAACGCTAACCATAACCTTAATCCTAACCCTAACCCTAAACCTACCCATAACCTTAACGCTAACCATAACCTTAACGCTAACCATAACCTTAACCTTAACCCTAAACCCTAAACCTAACCATAACCTTAACCTTAACACTAAAACTAACCCTAACCCTAAACTTAAACCTAACCCTAACCATAACCCTAACCCTAAACATAAACTTAACGCTAACCCTAAACCTAATGCTCACCATAAACTTAAACTTAATCCTAACCCTAACCTTAATATTAACCTTAACCCTAACCATAAACCTAACCTTAACCTTAACCCTAACCCTAACCATAACCTTAACCTTAACCCGAACCCTAACCCCAACCCTAACCCTAATACTAAACTTAACCCTAACCCTAACCCTAACCCTAAACTTAACCCTAACCCGAACCTTAACCCTAACCCTAACCCTAAACTTAACCCTAACCCTAACCCTAACCTCAACCCTAACCCTAACCCTAACCGTAACCTTAACCTTAACCCTAACCCTAACCTTAAACCTAACCCTAACCTTAACCCTAACCCTAACCTTAACCCTAAACCTAACCTTAACCCTAACCCTAACCCTAACCTTAACCCTAAACCTAACCTTAACCCTAACCCTAACCTTAACCCTAACCCTAAGCTTAACCCTAAACCTAACCCTAACCTTAACCCTAACCCTAACCTTAACCTTAAACCTAACCCTAACCTTAACCCTAACCCTAACCCTAACCTTAACCTTAACCCTAACCCTAACCCTAACCCTAACCCTAACCCTAACCCTAACCTTAACCTTAACCCTAACCCTAACCCTAACCCTAACCCTAACCCCAACCCCAACCCCAACCCTACCCCTAAGTGCTGCTCCCCACATCCCCCATGCCCACCCATGGACCTCTTCTAGGGTCCCCCAGGGCTCCCCGGCCTCCGAGGGGACACCGGAGCCAAAGGAGAGAAGGTGAGCTCCATCCATCCCGTGGGCCCCACATCTATGGGGCTGAACCCCACTGGGGAGGTGCGCTTATGGGGCACCCCATCCCATCACCATTGAGGACTCCTTGTGTCTCCTTAGGGCCACCCTGGTCTCATCGGCTTGATAGGGCCACCTGGAGAACAGGGCGACAAAGGGGACCGGGGCCTCCCTGGGCCCCACGGATCTATGGGGCAGAAAGGAGAAACTGTGAGTACTTGGGGGGCAGGAGAAGGGGGGCCCATGGAGGTGAGCCTGAGGATGGCCACCACCATGGACGGGTTGTCCCCATCTCTTCCTATCTCTTCTATAGGGCATCCCTGGTGCTACCGGACCCATTGGCCCCACTGGTCCCCCTGGCCTCCCTGTGAGTGCTCCCAGCCCCATAGATTCCCTCCCCCCCTTGTCTTCCTCACCCCACCACTGACAGAGCCGCTCTCGCCCCATAGGGCCCATCTGGTCCCAAAGGAGCCAAAGGAGCCATGGTAAGAGCCAAGGGTGCTGGCCCCTTGCACCCAGCCCCACATCCAGCCCTGCCCCACAGAAGCCAATGGGTTCTTCCCTATAGGGCCAAGCAGGACCCAAAGGGGAGCGTGGACCTCCAGGACCCCCCGGCCACCCGGTGAGCGCCCCAAGGGACCATGGGATGGGGTGGATGGACCTGGAAGCCCATTGAGGTCTTGGGATCCAGTTGGGTGCCCCAAAGATCCATGGGATGGGAATAGGGACCTGGTTTCACCCATGGGGTCAGGAATGGGATGACTTGGTTGGACCTGGAAGCCCATTGAGGTCTTGGGATCCAGTTGGGTGCCCCAAAGATCCATGGGATGGGAATAGGGACCTGGTTTCACCCATGGGGTCAGGAATGGGATGACTTGGATGGACCTGGAAGCCCATTGAGGTCTTGGGATCCAGTTGGGTGCCCCAAAGATCCATGGGATGGGAATAGGGACCTGGTTTCACCCATGGGGTCAGGAATGGGAGGGGTTGGATGGACCTGGAAGCCCATTGAGGTCTTGGAATCCAGTTGGATCGTCCCATATAAGGGCTTGGATGGACCATGAAGCCTATTGAGGTCTTGGGATCCAGTTGGGTGCCCCAAAGATCCATGGGATGGGAATAGGGACCTGGTTTCACCCATGGGATCAGGAATGGGATGGCTTGGATGGACCTGGAAGCCCATTGAGGTCTTGGGATCCAGTTGGGTGCCCCAAAGATCCATGGGATGGGAATAGGGACCTGGTTTCACCCATGGGATCAGGAATGGGATGGCTTGGATGGACCTGGAAGCCCATTGAGGTCTTGGGATCCAGTTGGGTGCCCCATCTAACGTCTTGGTTGGACTTGGAAGCCCATTGAGGTCTTGGAATCCAGTTGGATAGTCCCATATAAGGGCTTGGATGGACATGGAAGCCCATTGAGGTCTTGGGATCCAGTTGGGTGCCCCAAAGATCCATGGGATGGGAATAGGGACCTGGTTTCACCCATGGGATCAGGAATGGGATGGCTTGGATGGACCTGGAAGCCCATTGAGGTCTTGGGATCCAGTTGGGTGCCCCATCTAACGTCTTGGTTGGACTTGGAAGCCCATTGAGGTCTTGGGATCCAGTTGGATCGTCCCATATAAGGGCTTGGATGGATATGGAAGCCCATTGAGGTCTTGGGATCCAGTTGGATCGTCCCATATAAGGGCTTGGATGGACCTGGAAGCCCATTGAGGTCTTGGGATCCAGTTGGGTGCCCCAAAGATCCATGGGATGGGAATAGGGACCTGGTTTCACCCATGGGATCAGGAATGGGATGGCTTGGATGGACCTGGAAGCCCATTGAGGTCTTGGGATCCAGTTGGGTGCCCCATCTAACGTCTTGGTTGGACTTGGAAGCCCATTGAGGTCTTGGGATCCAGTTGGATCGTCCCATATAAGGGCTTGGATGGACATGGAAGCCCATTGAGGTCTTGGGATCCAGTTGGATCGTCCCATATAAGGGCTTGGATGGACCTGGAAGCCCATTGAGGTCTTGGGATCCAGTTGGGTGCCCCAATTTCCATGGGACGGGAGCATGGACCTACTCCCACCCCCATGGACCGCGTTGGGTTGGAAGGGACCTTCCAGCCCCCCCCCACCACCAATTCCATGGGTCCATGGAGCCGTCCATGGTGCTGAAGGCCTTATCCTCTATTCCCCCCAAGGGCCCCCCAGGAGAAGTCATCCAACCCCTTCCCATCCAAGCATCCAAGAAGTCCAAGCGCTCCATTGACGCCAGCGAGCTCCTGGAGGAGGGAGAGGAAGAGGAAGAGGAGGAGGAAGAGGAAGGGAAGCAAGGCCGGGGCATGGAGGAGCTCTTGGGATCCCTGCATTCCCTAAAGCAGGAAGTGGAGGCCTTGAGGCGCCCCATGGGGAGCAGGGAGAACCCGGCCCGCACGTGCCAGGACCTACAGCTGAGCCACCCGGGGCTCCCCGACGGTACCCAGGGCACCCAATGGGAGAGGGAGGAAGAGGGTGGGGGGGCACCCAGGGGTGCCGTGGGCCTTCCTCATGGGTGGCGTTGGCCTTCCTCATGGGTGCCATTGACCTTCCTCATGGGTGCCATTGACCTTCCTCATGGGTGGCGTTGGTCTTCCTCATGGGTGCCATTGGCCTTCCTCATGGGTTCCATTGGCCTTCCTCATGGGTGGCGTTGGCCTTCCTCATGGGTGCCATTGGCCTTCCTCATGGGTGCCATTGGCCTTCCTCATGGGTGGCGTTGACCTTCCTCATGGGTGCCATTGACCTTCCTCATGGGTGCCATTGACCTTCCACATGGGTGGCGTTGGCCTTCCTCATGGGTCCCATTGGCCTTCCTTAGGGGTGCCATTGGCCTTCCTCATGGGTGGCGTTGACCTTCCCCATGGGTGCCATTGGCCTTCCTCATGGGTGGCGTTGACCTTCCTCATGGGTGCCATTGGCCTTCCTCATGGGTGGCGTTGACCTTCCTCATGGGTGGCGTTGACCTTCCTCAGGGGTGCCATTGGCCTTCCTCATGGGTGGCGTTGACCTTCCTCAGGGGTGCCATTGGCCTTCCTCATGGGTGCCATTGACCTTCCTCATGGGTGCCATTGACCTTCCCCATGGGTGCCATTGCCCTTCCCCATGGGTCGCGTTGAACTTCCCCATGGGTGCCATTGACCTTCCTCATGGGTGCCATTGACCTTCCACATGGGTGCCATTGACCTTCCTCATGGGTGGCGTTGACCTTCCTCAGGGGTGCCATTGGCCTTCCTCATGGGTGGCGTTGACCTTCCTCATGGGTGCCATTGACCTTCCTCAGGGGTGCCATTGGCCTTCCTCATGGGTGGCGTTGCCCTTCCCCATGGGTGCCATTGACCTTCCTCATGGGTGCCATTGACCTTCCTCATGGGTGCCATTGACCGTCCCCATGGGTGCCATTGACCTTCCTCATGGGTGGCATTGAACTTCCCCATGGGTGCCATTGCCCTTCCCCATGGGTGCCATTGACCTTCCCCATGGGTGCCATTGACCTTCCTCATGGGTGCCATTGACCTTCCCCATGGGCGCCATTGACCTTCCTCATGGGTGCCATTGACCTTCCTCATGGGTGGCGTTGGTCTTCCTCATGGGTGCCATTGGCCTTCCTCATGGGTGCCATTGGCCTTCCTCATGGGTGGCGTTGACCTTCCTCATGGGTGCCATTGCCCTTCCCCATGGGTGCCATTGACCTTCCTCATCGGTCACGTTGAACTTCCCCATGGGTGCCATTGACCTTCCCCATGGGTGCCATTGACCTTCCACATGGGTGCCATTGACCTTCCTCATGGGTGGCGTTGACCTTCCTCAGGGGTGCCATTGGCCTTCCTCATGGGTGGCGTTGACCTTCCTCATGGGTGCCATTGGCCTTCCTCATGGGTGCCATTGGCCTTCCTCATGGGTGGCGTTGACCTTCCTCATGGGTGCCATTGCCCTTCCCCATGGGTGCCATTGACCTTCCTCATCGGTCACGTTGAACTTCCCCATGGGTGCCATTGACCTTCCCCATGGGTGCCATTGCCCTTCCCCATGGGTGCCATTGCCCTTCCTCATGGGTCGCGTTGAACTTCCCCATGGGTGCCATTGACCTTCCTCATGGGTGCCATTGACCTTCCACATGGGTGCCATTGACCTTCCTCATGGGTGCCATTGACCTTCCTCATGGGTGCCATTGACCTTCCACATGGGTGCCATTGCCCTTCCCCATGGGTGCCATTGACCTTGCTCATGGGTGCCATTGACCTTCCACATGGGTGCCATTGCCCTTCCCCATGGGTGCCATTGACCTTCCTCATGGGTGCCATTGACCTTCCACATGGGTGCCATTGACCTTCCCCATGGGTGCCATTGCCCTTCCCCATGGGTGCCATTGCCCTTCCCCATGGGTGCCATTGCCCTTCCTCCTCCTCCCCTCCCTCCAGGCCTCTATTGGGTGGATCCCAACCAAGGATGCTCCCGCGACGCCTTCCGGGCCCGGTGCCGCTTCCGCATGGGAGCCGAGACCTGCGTCTTCCCAAGGCAGGCGGTGAGTTATGGGGCCGGGAGGCAGCCAATGGGGTGGAGGCCCCGCCCCCCTTCCCCCCCCCCCCTCCCCTCCCCCCCAAGGCCTCATCCCAACATCCCCATCCCCACTTCCAGGTGTTGCCCAAGGAAGAGGCGACCCAAGGTCAACGTCAAGGCGACGAAGGCTCGAGGGTGAGGATGGCGCCCCAGTGGGAATGGGGATGGGGGGGTGGGGGGGGATCTTGGGCCCCACATCCTCATCCCATGATCCCATAGCTCTCCTATGTGGATGCGGATGGGCACGGGCTCGGCGTGGTGCAGGTGACCTTCCTAAGGCTCCTCAGCATCGGCGCGCAGCAGAACGTCACCGTGCGGTGTACCGGGAACACCGGGATCAACACCGGGATCAACACCGGGACCAACACCGGGATCAACACCGGGATCAACACCGGGAATGGGATCCGCTTCCTGGCCGCCAATGAGGAGGAGCTGGCGGGTACCGGCCCCTACGTCAAGGTGCTGATGGATGGATGTGGGGTGAGTCAAGGAAAGGGGGAAAGGGGGGGGGGATCCCGGTGATCCTGGTGCTCTTGGAGACCCCGTTGTCCCCCATTGCCCCCATTGCCTTCATTACTCCATTGACCCCATTGCCTTCATTGCACCCATTGTCCCCATTGCCCCCATTACCCCCATTGCCCCCATTGCCTTCATTACCCCATTGCCCCCATTACCCCATTGCCCCCCATTGCTGACCCTTCTCCCCCTCCATAGGTGCAGTCGAGCTCCGGGCGCTCGGTGCTGGAGGTTCTCACCCCACACCCGGAGCATCTCCCACTCCGGGATGTCCTGGGCATGGCACGAGGAGGCCTTGAGGTGGGGCCGGCCTGCTTCCGGGGCTGAGAGCATCCACATGGGACATGGGCATGGACATCAGGGACCGTGGGGCCACCCCATGGCCATGGACCCTCCCCATAGCCATGGACCCACCCCATAACTATGGACCCAACCCAATGACCATGGACCCACCCCATAACTATGGACCCACCCCAATGAACATGGATATTCCCAAAAGACCATGGACCAACCCCAATGACCATGGACCCACCCCATAACTATGGACCCATCCCAATGACCATGGACCCAACCCAATGACCATGGACCCACCCCATAACTATGGACCCAACCCAATGACCATGGACCCACCCCATAACTATGGACCCACCCCAATGAACATGGATATTCCCAAAAGACCATGGACCAACCCCAATGACCATGGACCCACCCCATAACTATGGACCCAACCCAATGACCATGGACCCACCCCATAACTATGGACCCATCCCAATGACCATGGACCCACCTCAATGACCATGGACCCAACCCAATGACCATGGACCCATCCCATGGCCATGGACCTACCCAATGACCATGGACCCACCCCAATGACCATGGACCCACCCCATAACTATGGACCCAACCCAATGACCATGGACCCACCCCATAACTATGGACCCATCCCAATGACCATGGACCCACCTCAATGACCATGGACCCAACCCAATGACCATGGACCCATCCCATGGCCATGGACCTACCCAATGACCATGGACCCACCCCAATGACCATGGACCCACCCCGATGACCATGGATGCTCCCCAAAGACCATGGACCAACCCCAATGACCATGTACCCACCCCAATGACCATGGACCCCCCCCATGACCATGGACACACCCCAATGACCATGGACACTCCCCAAAGACCATGGACCAACCCCAATGACCATGGACCAACCTCAATGTCCTCCAATGACCATGGACCTTGATGTCCTCCAATGATGTCCACCACCTCCAATGGGTTCCATTGACCATGGACCCACCCAATGACCATGGACCTCAATGTCCTCCAACGACCATGAACCCCGATGTCCTCCAATGACCATGAACCTCGATGTCCTCCAATGACCATGGACCTCGATGTCCTCCAATGACCATGGACCTCGATGTCCTCCAATGACCATGGACCTCGATGTCCTCCAACGACCATGGACCTCGATGTCCTCCAATGACCATGGACCTCGATGTCCTCCAATGACCATGGACCTCGATGTCCTCCAATGACCATGGACCTCAATGTCCTCCAATGACCATGGACCTCGATGTCCTCCAACGACTGTGGACCTTGATGTCCTCCAATGACTGTGGACTTTGATGTCCTCCAATGACCATGGACCTCGACGTCCTCCAATGACCATGGACCTCGATGTCCTCCAATGACCATGGACCTCAATGTCCTCCAATGACCATGGACTTGATGTCCTCCAATGACCGTGGACTTCAATGTCCTCCAATGACCATGGACCTTGATGTCCTCCAACGACCATGAACCTCGATGTCCTCCAATGACCATGGACCTCGACATCCTCCAATGACCATGGACCTCGATGTCCTCCAATGACCATGAACCCCGATGTCCTCCAATGACCATGAACCTCGATGTCCTCCAATGACCATGGACCTCGATGTCCTCCAATGACCATGGACCTCGATGTCCTCCAATGACCATGGACCTCGACATCCTCCAATGACGAGGGACCTCGATGTCCTCCAATGACCATGAACCCTGATGTCCTCCAATGACGATGGACCTCAATGTCCTCCAATGACCATAGACTTGATGTCCTCCAATGACCGTGGACCTCGATGTCCTCCAATGACCATAGACTTGATGTCCTCCAATGACCGTGGACCTCGATGTCCTCCAATGACCATAGACTTGATGTCCTCCAATGACCATGGACCTCGATGTCCTCCAATGACCATGGACCTCGATGTCCTCCAATGACCATGGACCTCGATGTCCTCCAATGACCATGGACCTCGATGTCCTCCAATGACCATGGACCTCAATGTCCTCCAATGACCATGGACCTCGATGTCCTCCAACGACTGTGGACCTTGATGTCCTCCAATGACTGTGGACTTTGATGTCCTCCAATGACCATGGACCTCGACGTCCTCCAATGACCATGGACCTCGATGTCCTCCAACGACTGTGGACCTTGATGTCCTCCAATGACTGTGGACTTTGATGTCCTCCAATGACCATGGACCTCGACGTCCTCCAATGACCATGGACCTCGATGTCCTCCAATGACCATGGACCTCAATGTCCTCCAATGACCATGGACTTGATGTCCTCCAATGACCGTGGACTTCAATGTCCTCCAATGACCATGGACCTTGATGTCCTCCAACGACCATGGACCTCGATGTCCTCCAATGACCATGGACCTCGATGTCCTCCAATAACCATGAACCTTGATGTCCTCCAATAACCATGAACCTTGATGTCCTCCAATGACCATGGACCTCGATGTCCTCCAATGACCATGAACCTCGATGTCCTCCAATGGGTTCCATTGCCCATGGACCCACCCCATTGGCCATGGACCCACCTCAGGCCATGTCCTCCAATGGGCGCCCCCCACGGATGGAGGCAGCGCGAAGGACCTTGCGTGTCTCCGGCGCGTTCCTTGCTCTCTTAACTTAAGGACCTTATTTAAAGCCATGGATGCAACCACCCCACTGCTCCTTGGGGTCTCCTCTTGTGTCGTGTGTCCCCCCCCAATGCCAGGAGATGGGAATGTCCCCCCATGGAGATGGGGGGGTCCATGGGGTTGGGATGGGATGGATTGAACGGGGCTTCCAGGTCAACCCCACATCAGGAGCCTATGGGGAAGGCAGGTCCCTGATGCGACCCCATGGAAGACCAACACCGATATAGGGGGCACCACGATGGGAGATCCCTTGGGATGACTGGGACCAGTTTAGGGTGGATACTGGGACCAGTTCAGGGCTATATTGCTATTGCTGGTCATTATCTATGGTTCCATGGTGGGGTATGGGGTATGGGGTATGGGATATGGGGTATGGGGTATGGGATATGGGGTATGGGGTATGGGGTATGGGGTATGGGATATGGGGTATGGGGTATGGGATATGGGGTGTGGGGTATGGGGTATGGGGTATGGGGTATGGGATATGGGGTATGGGATATGGGGTATGGGGTGTGGGGTATGGGGTATGGGGTATGGGATATGGGGTATGGGGTATGGGGTATGGGGTGTGGGGTATGGGGTATGGGGTATGGGGTATGGGGTATGGGGTATGGGATATGGGGTATGGGGTATGGGATATGGGGTATGGGATATGGGATATGGGGTATGGGATATGGGGTATGGGGTATGGGGTATGGGATATGGGATATGGGGTATGGGATATGGGGTATGGGTTATGGGATATGGGGTATGGGATATGGGGTATGGGGTATGGGGTATGGGGTATGGGGTATGGGATATGGGATATGGGGTATGGGGTATGGGGTATGGGGTATGGGGTATGGGATATGGGATATGGGGTATGGGGTATGGGGTATGGGATATGGGGTATGGGATATGGGGTGTGGGGTATGGGATATAGGGTATGGGGTATGGGGTATGGGATATGGGGTATCGGGTATGGGATATGGGGTATGGGGTATGGGATATGGGGTATGGGGTGTGGAGTATGGGATATGGGGTATGGGACATGGGACTCGCAGTGACACCCAATGACACCCAAAGACACGCAAAGGCACCCAATGACACCCAATGACACCCAATGACACTCAATGTCACCCAACGACACTCAATGGCACCCAATGACACCCAATGACACCCAATGACACCCAACGACACTCAATGACACCCAATGACACTCAATGGCACCCGACACCCAATGACACTCAAAGACACCCAATGGCACCCAATGACACCCAATGACACACAATGACACACAATGACACTCAATGACACACAATGACACCCAATGACACCCAATGACACTCAATGACACCCAATGGCACCCAATGACACTCAATGGCACTCAATGACACTCAATGACACCCAATGGCACCCAATGACACCCAACAACACTCAATGACACCCAATGACACTCAATGGCACCCGACACCCAATGACACTCAAAGACACCCAATGACACCCAATGACACTCAATGACACGCAATGACACCCAATGACACCCAATGATACCCAATGACACCCAATGACACGCAGTGACACCCAATGACACCCAATGACACCCAATGACACGCAACGACACGCAACGACACCCAATGACACCCAACGACACTCAATGACACCCAATGACACCCAACGACATGCAACGACACCCAATGACACCCAACGACACTCAATGACACCCAATGACACGCAACGACACTCAATGACACCCAATGACACCCAACGACACCCAATGACACCCAATGACACTCAATGGCACCCGACACCCAATGACACTCAAAGACACCCAATGGCACCCAATGACACCCAATGACACCCAATGACACCCAACGACACCCAATGACACCCAACGACACTCAACGACAATGACACGCAATGACACCCATCGGTATCGCGTTAGCGGCTCGTTAGCATGTAACTAGCATCTCATTAGCATGTCGTTAGCATGTCGTTAGCGCGTCACGGGATGAAGCCCAGGTCCTCGTCACGGAGCTCATCCCGGAGCCAGGGCAGGGCCTCGAAGACGTTGACGTGGAAATCGCGGGCGTAGGAAGGGGGCCGGGGATGGCGGCAGGAATCCAGCACCCCCCAACTGATCACCCCCACCTGCAGGGGGCGCGGGGGGGGGGTCAATGGGGGGCCCTAGGGGGCGCTATGGGGCACTGGGGGGGTCAATGGAGGCCTATGGGGCACGGGGGGGCAATGGGGGCCTATGGGGCACAGGGGGGGCAATGGGGGCCTATGGGGCTCTATGGGGCACAGCAGGACAATGGGGGCCCTATGTGGCACAGGGGGTCAAGGGGGCCTTATGGGGCACAGGGGGATCAATGGGGGCTCTATGGGGCTCTACGGGGCCCAGGGGGTCAATGGGGGCCCTATGGGGAACAGGGGGTCGATGGGGTCTCTATGGAGCCCTATGGGGCACAGGGGGTCGATGGGGTCTCTATGGGGCTCTATGGGGCACAGGGGGTCAATGGGGCCCTATGGGGAACAGGGGGTCGATGGGGTCTCTATGGGGCCCTATGGGGCACAGGGGGTCAATGGGGGTCCTATGGGGCACTATGGGGAACAGGGGGTGGATGGGGTCTCTATGGGGCCCTATGGGGCACAAGGGGGCAATGGGGGTCCTATGGGGCACTATGGGGAACAGGGGGTGGATGGGGTCTCCATGGGGCCCTATGGGGCACAGGGGGTCGATGGGGTCTCTATGGGGCCCTATGGGGCACGGGGGGTCAACAGGGTCTCTATGGGGCCTGGGGCATCCCAGTCCATCCCAGTGCATCCCCAATGACCCCCCCATGCATCCCAGGGCATCCCAGTGCATCCCAGTCCATCCCAGTGCATCCCCAATGACCCCCCCAGTGTATCCCCAATGCATCCCAGTGCATCCCAGTCCATCCCAATGCACCCCAGTGCACCCCAATGACCCCCCCCATGCATCCCAGTGCATCCCAGTCCATCCCAATGCATCCCAGTCCATCCCAGTGCAACCCCAATGACCCCCCCCATGCATCCCAGTGCATCCCAAGTGCATCCCAGTCCATCCCAGTGCAACCCAATGACCCCCCCCAGGTGACTCCAGTGCATCCCCCAGTGCATCCCAGTACTCCCCAGTTCA